>NC_133202.1:38024841-38297341 GCF_958299795.1 Porites lutea
ATAATAATAATAATAATGATAATAATAATCATAATAATAAAAAGGGAATCCAGGGTGTATTTACAAAGTACATTGTTCTGGTTGTCTAGTGTAGTTCTTTTCCTTTCTTCCTACTGCCGACAAATAATTTTATTTAATTTGACTCAAGGCATGCAATCATTATTTATACTGCAAGGGAGGGGTGGGGGGGGGGGGGTGGGGGAAGAAAAGGAATATATTTTTTTAAGGGGCAAATATTTTTAATATCCTTCCCAGGCACATCATACAAAATTTTTTGACGTTACCCTCCTTGACCAAACGGAAAAATTACAGTCCTCTCATCCAGTCTTGACGAGGAAAGTAAAATATAGGCAATATGATGAAATGGTACAGAGATAAATGTTTAAGATAGAAAACTAAAAATAAAGGGAACCAAAAGTTCACAGAATTCCGTATTTCTGGTGTATTAAGTGTAAATTAAAGAAAGTTGTAAGAGATTAAAGCTAGCTGTGCCTCACTGGGAAATTGCATAGAGGGGCCATGTCCCAGCAGAGGATATAGAGAGCACTTCTTCGCGAAAGAATCTTTTTCATGCTCGACGAAATCGTCAAAAGTTGGCTGCTAGCCTTTGGAAACGATGGTCACTAGAGTGTGACTCAATTGGCGGTTTACAAGAAATAGGCACAAATTACTCCTGCCTTACAAGTTGGGGATGTAGTCCTAGTGGGCGATGACCGCCCTCCAATACTTTGCTAGCATCTTGGACCGATACAAAAAAATATTTAAAAGAAGAGATGGGCTGGTCCGTTCCGCTCTTGTAAAGAAGTCACAAGGAGTGGTCCGTCAAACAATCACCGTACTCCACATGTTAAAAGTGGAAAAACACTAGCTAGAGACAGAAACATTGTTTATTATGATTTTTGTAGATACTTTGCTTTAAACTCCTGCGCTTGGGCGGGAATGTTCTGAAATATTCATGAAATGTTCATGTGTAATGTATTCACATTATGTAACTTGTATAAGAACATTTAATTATTCAAAATAAATCGTTCAATCCTCAGCGGTCGAACTAAGGACAACCTAATTGACAAAGGCTGTTATCGCGTACGAAAGTCTCAGGAATTGTGAGCATAGCGTGATCACACGTACCTATTGCAGACGACAGTTCTTTCCCCCTCTCTCAAGACATTAAAGCGTTTTTTTTGTACAAATCCTCAAAGCGTTCTTTCATATTTTCATATTGTATTTTCGGTTTTATCACATTATAATTTATTGTAAAATATTTTCATTTTTAAATCATTTCGCCCGTTGAAAATTGCAGATCAGGCGGTTGAAAGCTCGTGTTTAAACAAAAAGCTAGAGAACGTTTTTTTGATATTTTGATATGATTTGTTCTGGCTGCCGCCCCACGTTTTTAACCTTGTGAACGTCTAAGATTTTCTTTGTAGCTCTGACTTACTTAGAAAGAGCTTCCCTCGCTACAAGAAAGCAGCTTGCTAACCACTATTCGGTTATATCCTGCAGGTGATACCAAATCTAAAGCTGGTGAGGTTACAAGTATCGGAGAAATTGATGATGCGTCACCTTGTTATTATCCAACCCAGATTGAAATGGCAGCAATCCTTAAGCAGCGAATAGAGGCCTTAATGGAGAATTATCACGGAATCGCGAAACTCGGTGACGAATTTGATGATGTTGATTTCACAGTCTACACAGCTCGCTTCCGGATGCTTAGCGATCAAACCGAGCAAAGGATCTGTCACCCAGACGCTGGTGTTTTGTCGGAAGAAGAATTGATTTCACACAAAAAGCCCACCAACGGGAAGAAGAAAATGTTTATGTATGGTCATGGCGAGGATGCTCACAAGCACTTTAAAAAGCTGGTGAAAGAGGTCGAAGAAAAGCCAAAAACCCTCTTTATCATTGTAGCAGACGAGTGCCATTGGGGAATCACTAAAGACAAGGCCCAAAAACCATCCGCGCATAATCTGTTTATCAATAAATGGTGCGAGAAATCACCTAAAAATGTAGTTGTAGTTCAAATCTCGGCAACACCATTTAATCTATTAACTCAAGACTCTCGCCTTCCTGAAGTCCGTTGTCTTGTTCTCTATGACAAAGACACAATCGCTGGAAAAAACTACGAGGCTGGTGACCTCTTAGTCGTAAAAAGAGAGACTAAAATTGACGAACGTTTGAAAGAAACGACTAGGGAAGTAGAGCTTCACGTCACCTACTGGTCGGAAGTCGAGGTAAAGAACTTTGAAAGGGGAATGCGAATGAAACTCAAGTCGACATTATCGAAGCTGAACGTATTGCCTGAAGAGAGTGATTCTCTTTCCGCATACCTTAAAGTGTCGTCGGACGGTAACCTGCTCATAACACGAGAAGAGGCCAAAGCTACGGTTTTTGAGATACAAGGCAGTCACGGTATCGTTACGATTAAAGCCGTTGTAAGCGAAGAGCAAGTGTTAACCTTAACTAAAGATGACAGTGGTTCATTGAAGGCTATGGATCACCCGTCGCAGCCAACAACGTTTAGATTAAGGCTCGATTATGGTGTAGGAGTCGTTGCCTTTGTCTGCTCTGATAGATTAGATCTGTATTTGACAGTTAATGACCTTGGCCACGTCCAACTGCAACCAGCAAAAGTGGAAAGAAAATCTGGAATTGCCATCAGGAAACCCAGAAATGATTTGGGTAAAGTGTCTTTCGAGTTCTATATGGTACATTGTGGGCCAAAAGAAGTGGGCATGCCTGGGCGGCAGTATGTGAGCTTGAACTACTACCTTAGTACAATGAACAGCAAAGACCAAAAGATACGCGAGGACAAGTACTTCCAAACAATTGTAAAGAAAGGGAGAGGACAGAAGAAACTTCCGAAAAACGACTCATCACCATTCACTGTTGACGCTATGCTCTGCGCAGAGTACTCCTACTACGTTCTTCACATGAGCACATACAACTGCGACGACAAAGTACGACAGGTACTCACCACAGATATGCCCGAATCGCCGTCTGCTCAGTTCTGTAAAACATTCGAGTCCTTTGTCAGAAACCTCAAGGAAGACACAAGGTGCATTGATCCCGAAGTATTTGAATGGGTTCAAAAAGAACTTCGCGAGAAGGTCAAGGACGATTTCAAGGACGATTTTTTAGCGCTACAAAATAGCAAATCATTTAATGATGATGGCATAGAATTCGAGAAACGCAGAGAGGAGCTGGTCAATTCTTTTGTCGCCTGTTTGATGCATCTCTCTCCTCCGGAGCTACAAGACTTACGAGTGAAGTACGCTGTTTACGCTGTTGTTAAAGATATTGAAGGAGAGCTAAAAAAGAACGACTGTGAGAAGCTGGTAAAAATTTGGAACACCATTGTTAATGAATCCGAAACAAATTGCTTAGTGAAAAGTCTGATCCAAAGTGGCAAACAGGGTTCAGGCAAGATGAAACTTTTACGAGCTAAAAGCAAGAAAACCGCCAATCAATTTTTCTATACGCTTAAAAAAGCTAGAGAACTAGCGTCTCTAGAAAACTGCTTTGAAATCATCAGAGATTATGGCAAGTTTAATTTAAAGGGATTCATGACACCATCAAACACTTTTTTCCAGAAGCTTCAGCCAGAGAAATGCCAGTTTCGATTTAAATGCCATTGTAGCAATCTTAAACTGAATACTAAGCTCCCGAAGTGTGGCAATTGCCAACACGTGCACAAGCCAATCACCCAGTACGAAGACTTACAGAATCTTGCGTGCGTCCTCATCCTTGTCGAGAAAGGGCGCATGGGTGACACATTTCCCGAAAGCTTTGATTGCCTGGACCTCCGCCTAAGCTACGATGAAGGTTCTTCGATAATTCTTTCCACTGTCATCCAAGAACTGGGAAGAATGTGCCGTTACGCAAAGATATCTGCTGATGGATCCTTTGTTCAAAACATTCCTTATGCGTTGGTTGGACCACAGTTGTTTAAAAAACTTAAAGGGTCCTTGGAATTTTCCCCCGCAGTAAACGCCATTCCTTGTACCAGAGCCGATAGCTACATGAAGAACAGCAAAGGCAAACGCAAGAATTCCACTTCGTTTCGTTGGTTGGACTACGAAGCTGATAAGGACAGCTATGATTACCAAAACAAGGACAAAGAAAACAACAAGCACTGCAACAGAATCCTTCTCCAGGCTGAACCCCAAATCGGAAAAACTGGAACCTACCTGTGCCTCATAAAACAACTACGACAGGACATCCTTGGAAAGGAAAGCGTATCTTCAACCACGTCTGGTTCATTCGATGAGGGGAATTTTTATCTGGTCAAGGAAAGCTTTGCTTCTGAAGGCCACCCTGTGATGGGTGAAAACAACGAAGCAGAAGACTGGAATTTTCCCTACTGGAAGACAATCCAGGAATCTCCGAGCCTTCTCCAAAAGCCTATAGCACCTGGAAAGTACTCAATTGGAGGGCTTGTATACACTCATGACATGGGCAGAAACCCTTTTATTCTTATGAAACGTGAAGGATTATCACAGTTAGCGAAGTCCCTTTATCATCGCCAGGTTGACAAATGTCCAACTGGTGCATTGCGAGCTTGGCATTGGTACCACTTTGGGAACTGCGTCGGGTGTGGGAGATTCCGCGAAGGCATAGAACCAGTGGTAGAAACTGTTATGGTGAATATGGATGGTATGCCGGTGACTGTAAAGTGTTCGGTACCAGCAAGCCGCCGTCCGTACAAGTGCTTGTTGGAAAAGCTCATAAATAGCACATCAGCAGGAGAGGGTTGGACCGAAGACAGCCTGGCTTCAGCTATAAGAAGTGTCCCTTCTTCGTTGTATTGGATCTTTCATCCCTCCCATAGAGATGATCCTCGTAAATGCCTCTTGAATTACCACCACGCGCTGCAAAATGAAAACAAAGAGATAACCTTTTTTCAAGTCGCTGTTGTTCGAAGCGAAAAGTTTCAAGATTATGTTTCCTTCTGGGGAAAGATGCTCGTCATTTTCCAATTGCCAGACCAACTACCTATGGAAGGTGAAGATGAAGATGTCGGACCAAGTGAAGGAGGGGTTGGATACGCCAGGCGGTTCATTCAGCAAATGGCATTTGCCCTTAAGCTGAAGTACGTTTTTGTGATCGATGACAATGTAGCCGTAATGTCAGAAGCACTAATCAGCCCTGGTGAACCGGCGACTTGTAACGATGCAGTTGTCAGAAACGACAACGGTGTCATGCAAATGGAACCCTGCTCTTTCTGGAGGCCACTAAATTATCTCCAGAGAATAGTGTGGGGAAAGGATGAACCTCCTGATGTCAGAAAGCAGTACGAGGCACATCCGTTAACAGAAGAGTTTCGTCGTCAAAATTTTCCGCTTTACACTTACACAGGTCCCGCCAGACTGTTTGGAAACAAGCAACATGAGAGTTATGGCGTTTTGGGTCTTCTTAGAAGTGTTCCAAACGCAGTGAGGCCATTTGCTAAGACCCAAGTGTACGCTGCTGTTTTGCTGAACGTCAAAAGCACGGTGGAAAAGAGAGTGTTGTACCGGCCATGGCCTTGCTGGGAAGACTTACGTTTTAACGATGACTGTGACAAAGAAGGTTTGTGGGTGGTAAAATGCAACCGTTTCCGCTTTCACAAAGTCCAGTACAGTGACTGGATAAACAGCCTTGTCCCTCCAATATTCCAGTGGACTGAAGATACTAAAGTGGAGAAACGACTTCCTGAAAGCATGCAGCCAATTGATTTTGAAGAAAACGTTATCCTTAAGCACATTCTTGGCCTATTTGACGTGGAGGGTCACGACAAATGTTTTGAGGGGGAGATTGGATACAGTGACTCACGGAATAGTAACTCTGCTGACTCTCCGAGGAAATTGCTTGAACAGCTGAGAATGAACAAGCCTGTGGATCTATCCTCCGCCGGGTCAGTTCCAGTCCTTGTTCTTGCCTACTCTCTTCTCAAACCAGCACATGAAGACTTTTCGATGCTTGAGAAGCTATATTGTCTTGCCGAAGAGAAGGTTGTTTTCGTTCTCAGTTTAAAAGAAGCAGTGGACGAATGGAGGAACAACGTGACGCTTGACTACCTACAAGAAAGAGGAATTCCTAAAACTGAGGCTATGAGAAACAGAAAAGCTAAATTTGCCATATTTTCAGCTGCGGACCCTAGTCAATACCGTTTGCGGTGGATTGTGGTCGAGGCATCGTTCAAGGGTGAAGGCATGCGCACTTTAGATGCAAATTCGCTCCGAGGAGTCACTGATGCAAGGAAGTATGGACTTCCATCAGAAACAAGTGTTAGTGAAACGAGGGGTAGCAAGAGGTCAGTCGAAGGGATCATCAAGCAGAGAAAAGAAAGCAAAAGAGAAACAAGCCCATGGAGAGAGAAAGATATTGAAAAGATGGTGAGCGATCCAAACACAAGTGCTAATCAGCTGGAGTCCAAACAACACACGGGGATTTTGGTTCCGCCTAGCACACCACGTAGTTGTAAAAGGGTTGCTCCCAGTAGTAAACCTGTAAGAAGTAAGAATAGGAAGATCACAGACTTCTTTCAAACCTCTGCCTCTACAAAATCGTGAGTCTTAAAATGAAAGTCACAGCTGTTACAACGTCTCTGACTAACAGTGCCGAGGCAGAGGGAAAGGAGTCTCGTTCAGCGGTGCATCTAGGTCAGTCGTCAACAAGGCTGACTCCAGAAGACTCGGCATACACTGGAGGTGCAAGCGAAGTTACACGATCGATAGTTGAGCTTTGGAGGGAGAAAATGAAGCTGAAAGGCCAAGAAGATATCAATCCCGGGAAAGTTAAAGCTAAACTTAAGAACTTCAAAACTCAAATTTCAGGGAAACGTGATACTGCAGGCTTCTCAGCTTTAACTAAAGCTTGTTCACTTCCTTCCATGAGTCCACGTATTGTAAGCTACCTTCTTAACACAAAAAACGTAGACGTCAATTGTCGGCTCCCTGACAATTTCGAAACAGGCGACGGCGTGGGCGCAAACTTAGTCCCTTCAATGTCGGCCCTGTCTGTGGCTTTACAGCAAGGGAATGTGAATTGTGTTTCCACCTTCATGAATAGGAGAGACTCGATTAAATTCGAAAGTAGAGACAAGAATGGTAACACAGCTTTACATTATTGTGTGTCATCTCCAGATGTATTCGAAAAGCTCTGGCCATATTATAAGGGTATGAACTGGCGTGACATGAAAAATGACGAAGGAAAGAACCCCTGCGATGATGCTAAAGAAAAGTACAAGAAAGTCACCAAAAAGCAAACTCGAGAGGCTCTTGAATTCGCCATCAACCAATGGACCCAGGATGGCTGAAAAATTAGTATGTTCTTTTTTCTTAAATTACAGTGTAAATGCTTAGCTAGATATGTAAGCTGGACCCCAGCCGTATGACAAACTTAAAGGGAGGATTCATTTTCAACTTAAGCTGCGTGCAAACGGACGCAACATTGTTGGCCAACAACTCCCAACATTGTTGCATGTTAGATGTTGCGTCCGTTTGCACACCCTGTTGCATGTTGTTGGATGTTGTTGCGCAAAGTTTGAAACCGGTCAAAGTTTTAACCCCGTGCAAACGGACGCAACATTCTTGGCTTACAACTCCCAACATTGTTGGGATTTGTTGTCCCCGTTTGCACGTAGCCTTACGCGTATAGCTGTCGCATTTTTCTGTTAGAATTTTGTATTTTTTTTTAGGCTTAATAACAATGGTAAATTCCAACAGGCAAATGCGACAGCTATACACGTATGTTGTAAATGAATCCACCCAAAGATTAGGCATCTACAGGGTAAAACGGTAAGGCCTGTTTCAAACGCCGCGCTGGGGCCGTGCCGAACTCAATTGATTAAATTCGACTTAAGCACGTTTCAAACGATGTCGTCTTTTTACTTTTGTATAGCACGGTAGCAGCACAACTTTGTTTCACTGAAACGTCGAGCTGGCGTGCGAACTCAATTCATAAATCATAAATAGGTTGTTTGACATTAAATAAGTTGACAAAACTTCTCTTTATGTTTTGGGTATTCGACTGTATTAATTTGGATGTCTGAAACCAAGTCGTGCCGCAGTCGTACTACAATCGAGCCAGCTTAAAAGTCGGCGGTAGCACGACGTTTAAAACGGCCTGAGATGGCGCTCGTTACAAAAGTCCTGTTTTCTCCCCAGGTTGGATTTGGTATTTGGTACCAACACGAGTTGCGTCTAATTTTTTTTACTGCATCTGCATGCCGAATTTATTCTAAGAGCGCTGTCCTGTCCTAACGCCCCATCATGTTTAATTCTGAAATGCGTTTGCGACTAAACGATTAAACTAGCTTTATTACTGTCTTTTTATTCTACTGATCTCTCTTGTGAGAAGCGAAGGAAAGCGAAAAAATCATAACTGAGTACTTCGTTATGCGTAAAAATAAATACGAATTACATTTTAACTATAAGAACTAAGACAGTACGTGCGCTCTGATCGGTCGAGGAGTTTGGTTTGCCTGATAGTATGTAAAAACAGTTGTGTCGTCACCATGTTTTGCTGTGCAAGAGCTGATCACCCAACCACAGTTTGAAAAAAAGTTATGCGCTTAAAACTCGATTTGCACTCCCAATTCCTCGATATTTAAAGCTTGAACAATTTATTCAAGCACACTGTATCGAAGTTTTTTCGTTTAAGCTGACATTTTAAGGGGGAAAACTATATATTTAATGATATCTTTTTGCAAAACAAGAAATGATCACGCATACAACGTGTACAACACAATACGACTAATAAGAATTTGTCTTTTAAACAGCATCAGTAACAAAGAGTTCAGCTTCTTTTTCTCGGGGAAGTTATTTTATAATATTGGTGGAAACGTTTTGCTGTGTTTGCATATCCTGATAAAAACACTCAAAGGATTGGAAGAAGGGTTTGCATAACTGTCTTAGAAAAAGAGATAACAAGTTGATGGCCTATTTCTGAATTGTGAAGTCAAAACGCCGTTTGTAAAAATTGTGCAATTTTGTTTCTCTCTGGCAAACTGTAGTTAAAGATTGAGGTGTTTCAGACGTTGGACCTTTCCGGCCAGAACCTGTTCAAGCGAGCACTTTCTCCACCTCTGAGCTTCATTCATCAGTACCTTTATCGCAGCCTTGGTTTGTTGCTTTGGCAGAATTTCCTCTACTCCACCTGGCTGTAGACAAGTTAAGACCTGTTTACATGGAGAAAGGTTGTCCCGAAAAAGAGTTTCACCCTACCAGCCGAGTCACCTTAAGCGAGCGTTAAATGAGAAAAAAGCTGACGCCTTTATCCGAGCCAACAGCCTTCACACATGCTCTGATTGTCTCGCCCTGACTGTTTCGACCCGGCTGAGCGAGCCTAAGTCTTTACATTGAGAAGTGTTGGCCCGGTTAGAAAAGTGACCCTGTATCGAAAATTCTAGCCGAATCATGTTTGTTTCTCATGTAAACGGTTCACCACGTTTATTTAGGAAATGTAGGAATCGTTGGCGTCGAGGGTGGCTTGGGTAAGTGAGTGACCCTTCCATCCGGGACAAGTTTTCTCCGTATAAACGGGACCTTAGTTATCCTCACAAACCCTACAGCAGAGGTTTCTCTCTTGCATGGCTTTAGCGTTTTCGAAGTCGTTCGCGTGGCTTGTCTAACGCGTAGTTGGTTTGTTTACGTCCCGTATTGACCTCGTAAACGCTAAAAGCCATGCAAGAGGGAAACCTCAGTCTGCTCGCAGGGTAATCATCACAACACTGTGAGGGGTAAATATCAGGGAAGTTAAAGGCCTACGACGGTGATATAGCATTGGGTACTTAAAGGAAACCTCCTCCATTATTTTCAAAACAATGACCTTGAACTGTCAAAATTCCAATTCATTTTATTAACAAATTGAAAGAAAAAGGGGGATATCAATACTAGCTGTTTTGCTTTTTATAGTAACAACTAATTTAACCAAATGTCGTCTTAGAAATTTGCTGTGCGCAAATGTACTATGACTATTTTCCTGTCTTAATGAGAAAAAGAAAAGGCCATATTCGATTCACTATCAAAATTCGAAAATAATTCCGTGGCTGAAATCTTTACTATTCCCCCTCTGGGCTAAAAGAAAACCAGGCAAAATATAGAAATATGTGTAAAGCCTCCCGGTCTTCCCCTCCGATAAAACGTTGACCTTTGAAATAGTCGTAAAAACTAATAAAGAATTTCTGCTATGTGTTTTTAAAGTCTCGACGATCGATAATTCAGCTAACTTTACGCAAGAGTTTAAATTACATGTGGAAAATTCAAAAGCAAAATCAGCCGATAGCTTTATCCATTTTCCGTTACATCTGAATTCTTTCTCCATCTTATAACAATTAAGAATTGCCCTGTGCCAATGTCACTTCGTTGTAATAGTCATAACGGTCCCCTCTCTTGTTCGGTTCCCTGTTATCTTAAGCTACGTGCAAATGGACGCAACAACTCCCAAGATTGTTGGGCCAACAATGTCGGAAGATGTTGCGTTTGTATTGGTGATGGTGTACAAACGGATGCAACAACTCCCAACAATGTTGGGACCTGCAGTGCATCATGGGAAGGATACAACCCACGAGACTTTTTTAAACACGAATTCTATCTTGGCGCGTGCGTGGCCCTGACAATGTTGGAATAGCTGTGCAAACGGATCCAACATTGTTGCGCTACACCTCGACGATCCCTGACCAAAAGAAATGTTGGGAGTTGTTCGCTCAAAAGTTTGACCGGTCTCAAACTTTGCTTCGCGCTACAGCATGCAAAAGAGTGTGAAAACGGACGCAACATGTGATACCCAACAATGTTGCGTCCGTTTGCACGGGGCTATACGGAGCTTGCTTTTTATTGTTGAAGAGTTTGTAAGAGTTGTTAACATGCTTTTTATTATTGTAGTCTGCTAAGGTTGAGGGCGGCAAATTGGGCACCGAAAGTCGCGTTTGGTCAGTTCTGCGCGCTTTCCAGTCGTCAACTGACGCTCCAGTTCTGTTGCTTTCAGCTAAATCAGCCTAATTATATTGGCCGAGATGACGTCATTATAACTACTACAGCGGTTCACGATTTTTCTTTGCTATTCCAATTGAGATTTTACAGTTTCAAAAAAAAAGAGGGGGGGGGGGGACATAACGTCTGCTGTTTATATTTAAATGATGCCATGGTAAGAATTGTTCATCATGTTAGATTTGTAAAGGTTTTGAACGTTTTTGTGGTTTAGCAAGTCTTATTATCAAAGAATCCATAATAGTCACTTGGCATTTGTTAGGTTAGCTTTAATTGTTGAATTGACCATGGAATGTCTCTTATATTCTCTGATACATTTTAATGTGGCTTTAGAACACTGTTGATCTAGCATAAAAAGCGCCAGACACAGTTGTATTTAAGCAGTTTCGTTCGCAAAGGTTCATCCAGGTTCATCGCGAATTAATTTCAATTGTCCTTATTTAATAAATCAGCATAAGTTTCACAGTCTGTTGATTCGCATAGAGCAGGTTGATTCGCATTGAGCTTTGGTTTGTTGATTCGCATAGAGCTTTGGTCCCAAAGGTTTTTCTTGAATTTTTTCTTCGCGAAAGAGAGAACGAGCCGTCGCTGTCTTTCGCGAAGAAAAATTTAAAGAAAAACCTCTGGGACCAGGTTATTGCAAAGACCCATGTCAAGGCAAACTGCTTTGGGTGACACCTTGGGAAAGTGTATCATTGGAAGAAATAATTAGCGATGCACCGCCTCGAGAGCGTAGTTGTAGTTATATCATTTTTATATTGTTTCTATTAGGCCCGGTTCATACGCCGAACTTTTTATGAGCCGAACCTAATACATTGAATTAAGTACATGAAAAGTTTGACGTCCGAATCAGTTAGGAACGCCTGTTTCAATTTGGAACGGCTCAGTCGTTCTGTTCGTCTAGCCCGGCCGGGAATTTCGCCTTTGGAACGGCTTTGATTCAGACGCCAAACTTTTCATGTACCGAACCTAATGCGCAAATTATTATTAATAACGTATTTTGTAAGCAGTTTGACCGAAATGAGCATTTTTCGCGTTTTTCAACTTAGTTTAGCTGGAGTTAGATCGGTGTCTGAATCAATTCAGCCGGTGTAAATAGTTTGGGTAGGCCTTAATTCGAATTTGGTTCGGCTCATGGAAAGTTCGGCGTCTGAACCTGGCCTTAGTGCTTTTTAACATACGTTCTGTACAGTACTAGTGTTACAGATGAATTAGCTATTTTTTATGCTATTTTTTTATTGTTGTACTACAAAGTCTTAGGCTTTACTAGAGTTTGAATTAAACATGTTTCCATCGTTCATTATTGTCTCATTCGCAAGGGAACGAAACTTATGGTACACGCCGAAGCAAAGCCTCTTGTACCGTGCTAACTCAGTCGAGGCGTCTTCCTCCAATAAGCGCCGCATACTTTCCAGGTTCATCGCGGATTAATTTCAATTGTTCTTATTTAATAAATCAGCATAAGTTTCACAGTCTGTTGATTCGCATAGAGCAGGACCTCGCTCGACGAACAGCTAAGACATATTTTTTCACTGAGCAATGCCTTTGGAGAACGAACCAGGTTGCATAAATGGCCAACTGTATTTGGAGTGCCCTACCTGTATGGCCAGGTAAGCCACAATAATTGACCCAGGTTCGGTTTGAACTTTTACAATACAATATAATAACATCAGCAATTCAATCACCAGTTTCATTTATAGAGATGATGTTGCTGTTGCAATCACGGGGTTCAATAATAGTTTCCCATTTCCAAGAAGCTTCTCCGGAAGTAAGGGAGATGTATACAGCATCGCTTATCAGCAAAAACTGATATTCCGAAGCTAAATCTTTTAAAAATATTTTAGTTAAGCTCTTCTCAACAAGCGAACACTAATTGATATTCCTGGCCCGCGTTTTTCATGGCGTGGAATGTAAATTATATATAATCAGTGGAATATAAATAATTCTATTTGATTCCAATACAAAATAGGTGTATTTACGACTTTTCCTTTTAACATCTAGTTGAAAAAGCATCAGTAAAGAAATTGAAAATGAAAACAGAATTCAGTTAGCTTGACTTAACCAAATCATCGTTTTCAGCAGTGAACTTGCTCCTCTACTTTCAGTTCACCATCAATTACCCTGGGAGGATATGTCTCGCTCTAGTAATCTTTCAAAAATAGGTTATACAGTTGACTCCCGAGAACTCGACACTCGCTAACTCCAGCTGTAACTTGAACCAAAATCGATTTTCTCTGGATTTCTTTCATACATTTACTAGTAATTTTACCCTCGGTAACTCGAACCCTCGATAACTCGAGCATCCCGCTAACTTGAAGTGATTTTTGTTTTCTGTCCGATCATTTCTATAATTTTACCCTCGATAACTCGAACCATCCAGGGGCCCTTGCAAAGACAAATACAGGACATGTGGCAAAGACGTGTCATCAGAGTTCGTCCCTTTCCCCGTCGGTGAGATGGCCTTCACTGTGAATGGTACACAATATAAAGTTATCAATCCTGATCCGACCATGAGCCTCAACGAATGGATTAGAGATCAGCCTGGACTGCAAGGTACTTTTAGCATCTAAGATAACATTGTGCATCGACCTAACTTACCTTTCACTTTTAATTTATAACCATGACCTTCCAAGAAGTTTAATTTGCTTCCGCTGAGGTAACCCCACGATAAGACGATAAGTGCTCGGCGAAATCGGCTACGAGTAATGCGTTATTTTCTCAGGGATAGTAAATAATGCGTAAACTGCAAACGCGCGCGAAAAGTGGTAGGTCAGGGTTTTGGTTAGGGTTACATTTGAGTTCGGATTTTTAAGCCCCGCTTGTGTTTCCTTTCCTTTATTAAACCCAAGAAAAATATGGACCACCGGTGCTATTCCACTCAAGCTATCAATTCGAAACAACCTTCCTCCGCTTTTACCATGAGCAGATAAAAAGAATTTAGAATCTACAACCGCTTGGTTAAGCTGATACAGAATACTACGTAGTCTGTTCACAATCTTGTTCTGTTAAAAATTAATTTCACCAAAACATTTTCATATGTTTATGTTTTCTTGAAACTTGACGCATCTAGGTACAAAAATAATGTGCCGTGAGGGAGGGTGTGGCTGCTGTGTTGTGTCAGTAACAAGGAATGATCTGAGCACTGGCAAAGATGCTACTATTGCTGTTAACTCGGTAAGTACTCCTTCAATGCGATATAAAATTGTAAGAGAAATGCTTGACTTACAATAAAGAAAACGGATGCTGTATTAAGAACTGCTAAATTTAAAAATTCTCAATTCATTTATTGATGAATAAATGTTTCTTTTATTTACTTATTCATATGGAAATTGAAAGTGAAATTCTTTGGCAGTCCTTTGAGTTTATGACTTCATTAAATTTAACTTACAGAAAAAGGAATATTGTTGGTGTATATCCAGTCCTTCGGATTGTTAAACGCCAGATATCATAAGACAAGCCCCGTCCCCCCAAACACATCAATTCCACCCTACCCTTATAGCCTGTTTAGGACAGAGAAGACAGAAACCATACCCTGTTCAGAGGCACATCCCCGTACTGAGGCCATATAACAAAGTACTCCCGGGCCTTATACGCTAAGTTTTTATACCTACTTGTTCATGATTATTACTGAAACCTTCTTTTAGTGCCTATTCCCATTGTGTGCTTCTAATGGTGCGGTTATCACGACAGTTGAAGGCATTGGGAAGTAAGTGTCGCACGCAAACTTGTGTGTTTACTCTGCCGCGTACGTTCTTGATTTATCATATCTGGCAATAGGCATGCCGTGATAGTAGGGGTCAGTACACCTTCCAAAGCGTCAAATGCGTTCTAAAGTAAAAGTTTCATAAACAAAACCTGTAAATTGCTTGTTTGTACAATAGAAGTAAAGAAACGTGCTTCTACTATCAGTGGGGACCATCAAGCGCAAACGAATCTGTTTCCATTAAGATCTAAGTTTGACGATTTGTGCACATTCTTTAACGCATTAGAAAAGCTGCTGTGCAAAAATAATGAAGCGTTTTTTTTAAAGTTTACGTTCACTACTGATAAACTTGAATTTGTACGTTTTAGAGTTTTTTAGAACTCGAACTAAAAGAAGACATCGCGTCTTTTTACACATTTAACACACTAAAAACTGTAAAAACTGTAAAAATAAAAACCTTGAGATATATTTCGCTCTTCGAGCCGGTTCAGTCAATGCAGTTTTAATTTTACAGTTTTTAGTGCGTTGAATGTGTAAAAAGACGTGATGACTTCTTCTAGTTCGAGTTTTTTTAACACATTCCTGGCCTCGGCGTTTAGAATTGTTCAGAATATTTTTTAGAACGCCTTAGAAATAGAAGTTATAGTTACAACATTTGCAGGTTTAAGGTAAAAAAAAAAATACTTTTTTTCCGAATTGCAGTCGATTTGACGGATATCATCCCATCCAGGAAAGACTTGCGGATCATAACGGAAGTCAGTGTGGCTATTGTTCACCAGGATTTGTCATGAGCATGTATAGGTCTGTATGGAGTGATTTTCACGAAACACATTTCTTGTATTGGATTTGTGCAGTTTGAAATTGGTTTAAAAATCTAGGGACCCTTCTTCTACCAATTTGTTTTGTTTTTATGCCAGTTTGTTGAAAGAGAATCGTCCGTCCAAGCAAGAAATTGAGGCCAGCTTTGATGGGAACATGTGCCGCTGTACAGGTTAGGGTTTAACTTTGACAGTTACTGTGAATTTGACTTGAGTGAACGTCTGGTTTTAGCGGTGTATTTACCACTGGCCTTAAGACATCTACACCTTGACGACTGGACCTTTAATTTAGATCGTAGTATTCACTACAAAACACTTCATCTACTACTCTAAGACGTCTCTCCTCCGTAGATTCTCCCGCTGGGATTCAAAAGAATTTTAAAAGAAAATGTTAAGCGCGTGGAGTACAATTGGAAGAGGGCGAGAGAGAGAGAGCCTCGCCTCGCTTCCCGTCATTCCCCGCGTGCTTCTATTTTCCTTTTCCCAGCCTAGGTCCCGACGACACTAAGAGGGTGCATTATGGTCAAAATGGTGAATTGTAATGTTTCAGGACCCATTAATCGCCTTCCTTTTATCGTTACATCGTTAGGTTACCGTCCAATTCTAGATGCAATGAAGACGTTTGCAAAATCCTCAGATCCTATAGATATCGAGGTATTTACGACTTAACCGGACTCATTTTTCATAAAAGTCACCAAAGACCTCGTCCACAGTAACCCATGGCCACTTTCGTTTGAAAGCGAAGACATTTGACTTTAACCGGCGAAGTAGTCTTCAACGCTATTTCAACGAACTTACAAGACATTTCATTGCGTGCTGTTTGCTGAACTGAACAATGATAAAGCATTGACAACTTAACAGTGTAAGGAAAACTGGACCAAACACTGACCTTTGCGTCTTTCGAATTAGACAACATTAAACTTACCCTTTCAATCCTCAAACACCTCGGCCTTTTCCTTTTTTGTGACAGGTATAAACCTAGTGAGTATGCCCAGTCCACACGAATCAAATTCAAATAATTTCACAATTTCTCACACCATAGCCTTGCAAACTATTGAAAAACGGGTCGGGGAGGGTCTGAGAAAGACAAAATTACAAAAAAAATGAAAAAACCCAACAGTGCCCACTTAAACGTTTTGAAAACTTCAAGAACAAAATTAATTATCAATGGAACCCCGATACAACGACGGGCCAACGGATTGGCGAAATTTGCTCGCTTTAACGAGGTTTCGTTATATCGAGGTTCTTTTTCATATACTTTGCTATTGCTGGGGTAACGAAATTCGTTCGTTATAACGAGGACTTTGTTATTTTGAGATTAGTTATATTGAGATTCCACTGTTCAACGTTTCTGATAGGAAATAAGCAAGTGCTCAAGTCCATGTTTTAATGGAGAGGTAAACTGTTCAAGAAAATGTGTGACATTATCTGGTGATCGAGAAGCGAATGTGCTATGGTATTGTCCAAAGTCAAAAGCTGATTTGTATGCATTGATGTGTAAACACAAGAATGATAAAGTCAGGCTGGTGGCTGGAAATACTGGACAAGGTAAGTATAAATAACTTAGTTTATCGTTCAGAAAACAGGGGCACCCAAGGACTGTTTTCTGTAAAATATCTGTTCGGAGAGGCAAAAATTGCCTAGAATTTTCTATAGCTTGAGCAAGGCTAAAAATTTCTAGATGAACGGTTCCATTCATGTACAATTTTCGAAGCTTTCGTAATAAATTCCCTGCGATTTTCGGAAGTTTAATTTTTCGCATTTCACTTTCCAGGTTAGGCTATTAGAAAAAATGAAACCTGTAATTTTCGGATTAAAAAAAAGTGATAAAAAGAGGAAACGGAAACTCTGAATTCTTACTTTCATAATAGCTTAAATAGCATCTAAAACATTTGGGCAAATAAGACCAAAGCCCTTGTAATTTCGAAAAGACTCAAGTTCCCCCAGGATGACCGAGCAGATACAAATTTTATAGTGCTGCTTAATAGAATGCATTACTCGAGATCTAAAGATACTCTAGAAAGCCTAGAAAGTGTTTTCAAAGTGTTTCAGGGTGCCCTGAGAGCTCCTGAGAAAAGCCAAAATTTTGAACTGAATAGATTATTGATAAGAAAATCATCCTCTTTTGCTTCTAAAACCCGGACTTTGCGTAGTGATTGAATGGCGGCAAAGGGGAAATTTGAAAGCGAAAATATTCAGTGTTATATTAAGAGGGGGACCACCACCATCTCTTTGCTGAGATTCTCTCTCTAGTTGATATCGATCCAATTTCTTTAAAAGATAGTAGTAACCAAAAATTTATTTTTACACCATAAGTTAACATTATGAAGGTTATGTAGATTCCTAGTTTACGATTGAGGTTCCTAATCGGTATCCAGTATTCGACGGCTTTAGGCTATCGTTAATTGTATGACATACACTTGTATTCCGTTGCGTAACTAATATTTACAGGACGAACTAATGTTTTGCATTTTAATGTTGTTCGACAGTTTCATCCCGCTTTTCTGAGAGTTTAGTGGACTCACTATGAAAGTCGACTCTCCCCAGCTGCTAGTTCCTTAGCACTCCTGCTCGTGTCAGTAGAACTAGGATCTACTTACAGGCGGTGACTTCACCGACAAGACGCATCATTTTCGCGCGGTCAAGGAGAGATTTTCCCTATAACCTCGTGTTTTTTTCTCCGTGTGAATAAGGTTTTAGATTCTGGCTTCCTTGAAGGCCCTTTAACGCGTTTAGGTAAAACGGAGCGGCGTGAAGAATTTCTTTTCCTTTTCCTTTTCTCTCCCTCCACTTTCTACTTCGTCATTCCTCACCATCTGAACGCCGGGACAGGGGCGGATCCAGGATTTTTTTTAGGAGGGGGTGCACTCGTCTCTTGCTCTACTTCAACACCAATAAACCATATAGTTTTTTTTTTGCAGAATACCAGTTGTATTAGAAAACCGCAGGTCATCTCGGGGGTGGGGGGGGGGGGGGGGGTGCGCACCCTCTGCACCCTCCCCCCAGATCCGCCCCTGCAGGAACATGCTTATGTCCTTGAAACTGTGCGTTTTATAGCTACTGTTAATGGCTGAGCAAATTATTACTTGCAGGCATTTACAAGAATGACGGCCCTTTTGATGTGATGATTGATATTAATATGATAGAGGAACTGCACAACGTTCCGAGTAATACCAAGGTAATGTTAAAAAATTGAAGATGAAGCCCAAACGCCT
The DNA here is from genome assembly GCF_958299795.1 of Porites lutea. Lineage (NCBI taxonomy): Eukaryota > Metazoa > Cnidaria > Anthozoa > Scleractinia > Poritidae > Porites > Porites lutea. Next base: position 38,043,548 of record NC_133202.1, read on the forward strand.
TTCACCTTCGCTGGCATAGAACATGAAGTTAACTTGTCTGAAGGCCAGAGGTTCCAACATCCACCTATAAAGAAAAGATTTGAAATTGCATCTCATTTCTTACACTAAAAAAAATTCTTACAATAGTCGAAACAGTAGACAGATCTTAAATTATTTTTTGACTTTATGTCATCTTTTCTTGGATTGATGAGACAGCTTTAGTCCGTAGTCCCCTCGTCACTTCATTTTTTACTTATTATTTGTAAATTCTATTCTTGTGCGCCAAGTGAATAAAACAAACAAACAAGACTTAATTACCTTGCACAAAGTAGTCAGGTCTACAAAAAAGTTGAAATTTATTTTTTTTAAAAAAAGATTTTGACTAGGATGTCGTTCTTCTTTGTTATAGGAACAGTGTGGTAGCATTAAAATTGGTGCTGGTGTGTCGTTGAACACCTTTATAAGTGTACTGAATAACATAGCCAGTACGTGGGAAGGTTTTAATGTGATGGCTGATCACATACGCAAGGTAAAATATTTCTTAAAGTGAAAATGTTCCTTGTAGTTAAACGGACAACCTTTCAGCTGTTGAAAAAGAATCTGAAAAGAACGTAAGAAGATCTGATGAATTTTTACGCAAGTCAAGCAAAAGAGCAGTTATAAGTAACAGAATAAAAGACGCGATTATATCATCTATTACCCCAACCAAGAGAAAAAACACTCTTGCTCCAACTTAGCAACTAGCAGAACGAAATAGTACATTAACCCACAGTGCTGACAAGTCAGGTTAAAACTTTTTTTTGTTTGCTTTACATTAAAAAAAATAATTGCGTCGATTGATGGGCTCTTTGCAGAGTATGTATCTGATTGTTAAACCCAATTAATTCAGATTTGGCTGTAGAAAATCATTTTTTCTTTTACATTTAGTGTCGGGACTAGAGAGAGCTATTTTTATACATGTATGTACATATTTCAACGCGTTTTTGATAATAAATACTCAAATAAGTAAATTGATAATTCTAATGAAAGGTAAAGTTATCATTACTTTTCTCCTTCATAGGTTGCAAATGTTCCTGTTCGAAATGTGAGTGATTCAATATTTCATCCGGTTAAATGATATCATAGGCATACACAGTAATTTTGAAGGAGTTATAATAACTCCTTTAGTGGGGTTAAATTAACTCCTTACAGTGGAGTTACTTTTTTTTAGCTCCAAAAAGGAGTATTAAGAACTCTTTCTCAGGGATAAATAATCACCCCAGACATTGAGGAGTTAAAATAACCCCCAAAAAGGAGTTATCCTGTACCTAAATTTTTTACTCCAGTTTCAGAATTAAACTAACTTCAAAAAGAATAAAAACAACTCATGTAAGGAGTAAAAATAATCCCTTTTCTGAGTTATTTTAACTCCAGACTGGGAGTTAAAAGACCTCTTTTTCAGGAGTAAAAATGACCCCAAATTTGGACTTTAATTAGGAGTTAAAGTAACCCCATAACAGGGGTTATCCTGTACCTAAGATTTTTACTCGTTTGGAGTTATAATGACTCCAACATTACAAAATGCATGACGGCAGAAGGTAACAGTGCACTGTTTTCCACAAATTTTGACCGACGAACACAGTTACAGCGAGGTTTAATGAATTTCCACCTTCAAAAATTTCCAGCTATAGGCCGATTCATCGTGACATCATTTTACATTTTACATTTTTGCTCATTAGTTCTCGGGAAACAAAAATAACTGTTTCCATATGGATCAGTCGTTAAATGATTAATATTAGCCTCGTTCTTTTTTTGCAAATATCCACCCATCTTGACCTCTTGCATGGTGAATAACGCATATGTAATGACGTTTGGCTAGGTTGGTGGTATTGCAGGGAATCTAATGTTGACACATGCGCACTCTGGTTTTCCTTCTGATATTTTCACCATTCTTGAAGCGGTTGAAGCATGCCTGATTATCGGTAAGATTCTTGTATGGACAGTAATAAAAACGATAGGGCCAGGTTTGTGTTTAAGAATTCACAGATCTATAATAACATTGCAATAATATATCTGTATCAGTGTTTTTTGAACTTCTCATCTTTCTGTAGGTGACAGTACAACAGAAAGTGAGTCTCAGTATTCCTTGTTGGAATTTCTTTCTCTTGATATGACTGGCAAGGTTCGTGAATTGTTTACTTCCTTTAAATAATTGTTTATGTCTTTAGTGGAAAAACAAGAGAATTTGCGTATAATTCAAGGAATATATGATACAACCCACAAAAAATCTATTCTAAGAGACACAAATTTTCGGAGGGCACTTAAACAGTTGGTTTTGTGAGCACAAAGCCTATCAAATGGAGAAAACAATTTTTCCCTCATGGAGACGATACTGAAAAGTGTTGCCTTTCACTTACTTCCGTTTCAGTTAGTAATTCCAAATTTTTTTTCTTATTATGTCAAACGTTGACAAGGTCGTAAAAGAAAAGATCCTGGGGATGAGTTCTGGTGCGGAATTCCAGAAACAAAGCAAGCATGGCGAAACACAAATGCTTGCTTTGGCAACTCTAAAGCTGCATCACACATCCTTTTCGACTCCATTTATAAAACGTTTTCAGATTGACAGTCTTAACTCAATGACTGATTTGCTGAAAAGGCCCAGTGCTACGATTCGTTGCTCTTAGAATTCTTAAGGGTTCACTTAAAATTAGAGCTTTATAAAATATACTATACTGGAACTACTGTAAAGAGTTTTCGCACATGCTCACAGGTCATCTTGGCTGTTATGTTACCTGTTTTATCACGTGACTATATCATTTTCACCCACAAAGTCATGCCAAGATCTCAGGTAAGAATATGATATTAATAAAAGATGTCCTCACTAGGAGATCAGTTTGAAGTTGCTTACTGTTCAAAAATCATTTGTCGTTATACTATTTAGTAAAAATACCTTCACATGATAAACCTTATTTCCATTAATTTTCCGCCAGCATATTTTGGAAAGTATTATTTATATTGTCGTTCACACAAGAAAAAATGACCAATTTGCAGTTAATACCGCGATTTGTTCATTTCTTTTTTTGTTAAGACCAGTCCATTTACGATGGGTTAAAATAGCCACCCTTTGTAATGTGTTTTCAAAGAGTTCGTTTAGGAAAGATGGGACGTTTACTCAAGTTAATCAGTACCTACGTTTTATTATTTTTTTTCTTGGAACGTTTTCTGATTGTAGCTGTCTTATACGACCCTTATTCATCATTATTGAAAATAAAATATCCTTATTTTCAGAATGCTCATGCATATGTGAATGCTGGTTTTGTGGCCAAGTTGGACAAGAACACCATGACTTTGAATAATGTTAGGATTGTGTATGCTGGAATAACACCTTTTTCTGTAAGAATATTTTTTATAACTTTTGATTGAAGGACTAGACTCACTTTCTGACAAATTAGTGCGTTTTAACAATTTTCTTGCAAATTCAGCAAGAAAATAATTTTCTACCTACCAGTAAACACCGACAAGCTGAAAGTCGTCGCTTTCTTAGTATTTGTTTGTATGACTGCTTCTTTTATCGCTCAAATTGAGTCTTCCGAAAATGTCTCGAAACGAGACGCCATCTTTGCTCCGTTCGCAAAACAGTGAATAACCAAGGATATTCCGAGTTACGGTAGCCAACCAAAACGCGCGAAAATTGCTATTCACTCATTTGGTTAATACTAATAACTCTTATTTTGATTTTGATAGTTAAAATTCATTTATACTACCAACAATTCATTGTTGAGTAATGGAATATCTTATTACTTAATAACTGTCTTTATCGACACCACAGATGCACGCCGTTAAAACAGAGGCATTCTTGACTGATAAAAACCTGACAAAGGAAAATACTCTAACAGGTAAATCAACCGCTGTCCACAAAAGAAGTTTACTCAAATATATATTTGTAATAAATCATTCAGTGAAACGTAGGACCATAGATCTCCTTGTTATAATAACCGGAGATATACCAGGTGCACCCAACGAGAATAAATTTCAAAACCACTTAAACATAGCATTGTTGAACGTATTTTAGTATTTAAACGGTAGATATGGGCGTATTTTTATCCCCTAAAAATTTTTCTTATGTTCGGATTTCTTAGCTGAAAGTCTAGTGATCCGAAAATTAAGGGATAAAAACTTACCTTTCCGAAAATTTCACCCAGAAAAAAGGCTCCCGAAAATTCTAGGTGACCTTTTAAGGGTAAAAATCCGTTAAAAATTGGCAATTATACCATTTTTTAGATATTCGAAAATCCAAGGAGAGGTAGGCCAGCAAGAAATTTTACAACAAATGTTCCGAAAATTCTAAATCTCACATCGTCTTCACAACAGATATTTTCCGAAAATTGACGTTGGGTGCCCCCGATATACGGGTTATAAATGTTCCTTCTTCAGCTCTTCGTTTTCGTCTTATGCCATTTATCGGTCTGGTTTTCTATAAATCATGTAGATCTTTGTTTGTTTCAGGTGCCCTTGAAGTTCTGGAACAGGAGATTTCTCCTCATTCTTTTCCTACAGGTTCAAGCAAAAAATACCGAAAATCCCTCGCACTTGGTTTGTTTTACAAAGTACTAAACAATTTTATAGTAGTATTATCTACAATTTTCTTTTTCAAGTAAGAACTGCCGACCAGGACAAGTGTGTTTAAAAGCTATAAGATATAAATTTATGCTTTTATTGCCAGACAATATCCCAAATTAATGCTTTTATTGTGCAATTTTTAGCCGATAAAAAATAAGAAAATAATAGCTTCCTCAAGACTTCAGTCTAAATTATTTAAAGCAGTACTTCTACTGGCTATTCACGACGACCTTTAGAGAACGGGTTGTATACACTCCGGCTTTTGTTATGACCGATTGATTTTAAATTGTTAGTTGTCGAAGAAAACGAGGATTACGTACAAAAACTAATCATTTATACTTGTGTTTTACAGTTCTTTTTGTCTGCTCTTGGTGATAAAGCATCTGCAAGAGTAAGATCAGCGGCTATGGCCTTCATTCGTCCTGTTTCTTGTGGAGTACAGAGTTATGACTCAAAGCCACAACAATATCCACTAACAAAACCCTTGAATAAACTTACTGCCAAAGTACAGGTAAATAAGAACTATTCCGAAAGTGGTGTGCAAAGGATCAAAAGGCTAGTTAATTAACCCTTAGACGACGGCTTTGATCGTGTCGGTTTTTTGATATGGAAAGTTCTGATATATTTTTCTGGACCAATTTAGCTTTCCATTTAAGATATAGACATGTTAAGCAGCAAAATAAGCAAGCAAAGATCTTTCCACGGGCCTCATTTTGCTAATTTGGAACAGTTATGACAAAGTTTCCAAGAAACATTTTGGTTAAAAGTACGCTGCAAATTTTGCTATTCACCCTTCTAAACTTTTGCAGATTAAGATTTTCCCTTTTCTAGAAAGAAAGACGACAAAGGGAGCAAGAAAACCGTTGAAAACAAAACTTTCATCACTCCACCCAACGTCTTTTATTATTTTCTAAATCGCGGACGGTTAAAACGATGTTAGATTTGTTACGTACGACTTAACCTGTGAACTTGCGTTATTTTTAGACATCTGGCGAAGCTCAGTATGTTTCCGATATTCCAGCTGTACCTGGAGAACTACACGCTGCCTTTGTTGTTAGCAAACGGGTATGAACCACTATTATTTTAACTGTGAACAATAAACACTTATTGGATGAAGCTGAGTGTAACATGAAAAATTAATAGCAATTATGGGATGAGGCTGAGAATAAGCTAAAAAATTATCCAGATCAAGGTGGGTGTTATTCGTTTCGGCCTTCGGCCTCGGTTTGCGGTAAAAGGAGAAGAAACGTTCATTGAAAGAACCCTTATAATATTAAATTGCATTTTAGTACATTATATTCTATCAATTTAGTCTTGCATGTGAGATAGTTTATATGGTCTGAACGAGTTTTAATTCTTGAAAAAAAATATAGTAGGTATACGTAGATTTTCATCTACAATGCATCGTAATGTTTTTTTTTTTTTAACTTGCAGGGAAACTGCAAGATCAGTTCTGTTGACGCATCTGAGGCATTGGTTAGTGACTCTAGTTTTATCGTAAAATATATTAGGAGATCTAGTAAAACAATAGTCCACGTTCGATATAGTAAAGGCTTTAGGGACAAAATTGCAAGGTTTTTCACGGCTCCATTGTCTCGCAAAACGCAGAGGAGACTTGAACACAAAGACAACCAAACTATATTTATAAATATGACCAGAAAGCCTCAGAGTCATGTTTATATATCAAACGTGAGCTAAATAGATCAACTTCATCTGCATGCAAACGGACGCAAAATTGTTGGACAACAACTCCCAACATTGTTGGATGTTACATGTTGCGTCCGTTTGGATACCCCTGTAGTTGCTGCGTGGTGTCGAAAGTTGTTGCGCAAAGTTTGAAACCGATTAAATGTTTAGCTATGTGCAAACATTTGCAACACTGTTGTCCATTAACTCTCAATATTGTCCGTTTGTACGTAGCTTTAGACTCTTTAGATGCATATATTTTTTGGCCTCGACAAATCACCCGGCAAAGCCCTTCAAACACTGTACTCTTCATAAAAAAAGGGACGTTTCACTTCTCTTAAGGTTGTTTTGTGGAGCCTCCTTCCAATCAAATAATCATTTGTTGCAAAACTATAAGTTCAGCCAGAGCTACAATTCAACGAACTTGTGATTGATAAGCTAAGTTGTACAGTGCATGCACGGCATTGAGAAATTTTCTTTGCTTTGTAGATATTACCTGGAGTAGTCAAATATATCACAGCTGCAGATATTCCCAAAGGTGGTGTCAACAATTTTATGCCAGTATCTGAGTTCGAACCCGAAGAGGTAATTTCTGAACTACATTTGTACACTTTTTTTATGTAGATTGTAGTAAATCTACGTTAATAATTTTTACCAACTGCATTCAATAGACAAGGAAATTATCGAAAAGCGCGCTTGTCAATTATAGACCATTGACAGATGACGTCTTAAAAAGTGTGCTTTTAACAGAAGAGTTACACAAGAGCCGCGAGCGAATGAATGCGTTACTTACTACTTTCTTACCCGTCTTTCGGGATTTATGGATCTGAGGCAATAAACCGTAAAATGGACTATTTGTTTTATTCAACAGGTAGAAGAATAAAAGAACAAATTCGGCTCGTACTAGTGCTCGTTTGTTACAGGTGTTTTCATGTCGACATAAAAACTCTTTTCTTCTAGGTTTCGTCTATGTCTTACTAGTCGTAAACAACTTCTACTAAGCTATTTATTCGAGGGCTCGCTTGTTACATCTGAAATTATCTCGTTAAATGTGTAAACATTTTCAAAACCGTTTGATCATATTGTACAATACATCGACTTGAGCTTTTTTGATGTCATCCGTCTGTGTGATCCTTCGGGTAAGACTCAATCAGCGCGATCACAGCGCGCGCCGGTTTCATTAATAATAAAAACTATTCCCTCTCGTATTGCTTATTCAATATTAGTTCTTCAGTATCACTTACCTTATAAAGGCAATAACGTTACGTTTGTGTCACAGGTACTTTGTACTGGAAATGTTTTATTCGCTGGCCAGGCGTTGGGTCTTATTGTAGCTGGTAAGTCCGTAGTTTTTTAAACCCATTTTAGCAGTTTTCAAAGAAAATGATACAAATTAGAGAGTAAACCTTGAGTGAAGCCAGATAAAAATAAGAGGCCCTTTTGGTCTAAAAAGAGTATGGTTTAATAACCTGGTATTTAACTGACCCTTGTTCATGTTGGTCCCAAGTTAACTCAATGAAGTGAGTTCTGGGTAATTGGGAACATTTGACAGAGTGTGGTCGCTGTAGTGGCTAAAGGGAGGGCTTCAAATTTTTGCTCAGGACTGAATTTAGGGTCGCGAAAATCGCAGATTTTGGTCTGAAATAGGGTAAGGGGTTAGAGTATCCTTTCCGTACGCCATCTGACTCCTTTAAAAGAAGCAAATCTGAGGTAAAGCTCGAATAGACCATTTTACAGTTGGGACTTATTATCCTAGCCTTTGACTGAACGTGAGGCTAAGTTTGACCTGTTTTGATACAAACCTCTTTCGCTTTCTTATGGAAATTATGTTTAAAAAATACTAGTTAGCATAAGAACAGCATGATTTACATAGTAAAACAGGAAGGGTTGTATTAAAAAAAGTCAACTCCAGCCTCGTTTTCACCTGTAACTGTAAAATGGGCTATTGGCGACACCAGGGAGCTACATTTTTCTGTAAAACTGAACTCTTAACCATTCCTACTGACCCCGCTTTATTACGGTGGGTGATCTATCTGGGTTCTAATGATCATCCTCTTTAGGGGGTCACGTAATAAGAGATCTCTTCTTTGCCAACGCTGAGCTTTGTCCCTTTAGCGTTAGTGTCAGGAAGATTTGTGAGATTAGCCCACTGTAAAGTATTCTCTCAAAACATTGCAGTTCTAGAGAAATATAACTACAATTTGCAACACAACAATTCCAGCGGCAAATGTCAAAGTACAATACCAGGAAAAGATATTACTGGCGTTCAAACCAGTCCACAATGGTTGCACTTGATAAATTTACTTTTGTAGATACCCAGCGACACGCAGATGAAGCAGCTAAAGCTGTAAAAATTGTGTACAAAGAACAGAAGCCTCCCATTCTCACCATAGACGAAGCCATTAAAGCAAACTCGTTCTTCGACGTAAATGCTGTTGAATATACTTCCAAAGCTCCGGATACAGCTTTAAAGAAAGGTGACGCAGATGGTAGGCTGCTTCTTTTGTGAATTTAATGACACTTAAAATTTATAGGTTTTTAAATCGTATAAACATGTGGGTGAAACAAGCGTACCATTTGATGGGTCATGAGCATGTTTTAAAACTGAACTTTTTACACTATATTGTACGTCTTTATAGATTCTGAGAATCCTTCATTTTTCTGGCTACCCATCAACTTAATGAACGAATGATTTAAAAATATTTTATTAAGTTATTTACTTCAAAACATCTGCCCGAAAACAGATGCAACAGATCATTCTATTTTTGTAGAGTATATAACATTCTTTCTTTGTCTTTTGTTTTGTTTTGTTTTGTTTTTTTTTCAATCAGCTGCAATTAGAAACTCGCCACACATTGTGCAGGGTACGGTGTATACTGGAAATCAGTTTCAATATCATATTGAAAATCAGGTAAGAAATTTTGCTATTGACCATTAGTAAACTGACTACCAGTTAAGTTCCAAAACGGAGCTATGACATATATTGGCAAATTTATTAGATATCTGTTTTATTAGATATTAAGCAATTATGGGGTGAGGCTGAGTATGATATATAGAGGACATTACACGGTGGCGAGAAGGTATGAATTTTATGTTTGAGTGGCAAGAAAAAAAATATCTCACGAATGAGCGCAGAGAACAAGTTAGACATTGTTCTTTCCATGAAAACATAAAATTTATACCGAGGATGTATTTGAGTGATGGACCTAGTTAGGCAAACTAATCAGTCAAACTTAATGCTCCAAATTAAATAAGCCTCTATCAAATTTTTGCATATTGCTTGGCACTGGCAGCACTCCCAACATCGCCTTTGATGGCAATGGCTGTGAAAGGGAGCAGGTATGGTTCAATGGTAATGAGAGCCTTCGCATCTCAGCTACTATAGTGAGGCTCCGTCGGTTTCGAGTCCCGGCGATGTCGCCAGCGTATTACCTGAGTTTGTTGTTACTTGGCAATTTGCGTCTTTAGTAATACAGTATATTAAAACCAAGGGTTCGAAATAATATATTCCAATTGGGTCTGGAAATTGTCTGCAGTCCAGTTAAGTTAGGAAAACTTATGCAGTTCTTGATGTTAGTGAGTTTACGCAACAAGAAGGCAAAACGCTTGAGTGTGACAAACGTGACGGGGCTATTAATTGCGCGTTTTGTCAGGAATTCACTTAACGTTGATGGTTTTGGCTCGTGCACAAAAACTTCTGTTTAAAGGAATGTGAAGTTTGGCGGAAGGTTCTCTTTAAACAAAATTATTGTCACACCTGACACCAGGATCGCGTCGTCTTTCCTGTCCCTTCCTGTTGCGTAAGTTCACTAATGTGTCACCCTCTCTAAGAACGTTACTTTAATTTAGAGCGCCTTAATGTACCCACTGGTAATACTACTTTTTATTGGTAACTACATTTGTGTCAGATAGCGCTGTGCGTGCCAGAGGATGATAGTCTAACTGTCCACTGCGCAACTCAAAAGATTGATGGAACCCAAAGAGCTGTCGCTAAGGTTCTTAACCTACCAATTCACAGGTAATTATTATGCACTTTTTTCTACGCGCGTCATATGCAATTTTGGACCATTTTAAGGCAATTACAAATAACAATTTATAACGAACATCAGATATTTCCTATAATTATGGTCATGAATGTCATGAATATTCATTCATTAATTTCTTTAATTTGCACAGAGTTAATATGGGTGTGAAGAGATGCGGAGGAGCGTTTGGCGCCAGGATCACAAGAGCAAACCAAGTCGCAGCCGCATGCGCCATAGCTTCTTATGTAACCAAACGGTAAACGTTTTGATCTTTAAGGTCCAATACGGATAGTGGAATACTCTGGGATAGTTTTTTTTTCCTTTTTGCACCCAAGATTGTTCGTAAAATGACATACGTACTCAGCAATTCTCTCTCCTCCTTGCTGTAAGATAACATTTCAAAAAACGGCATTTAGGTCATGAATCTGCAAAGAGATCAGGATGATTTAAACAGAGGAGTCCCCACAGTGATGTGCATTTTTTAAGGTACACCGCTATGAGTCCTGCTTTTACAACTGTGGATTATTTTACCTTTTAATCCAAGGAGAGTATAACGATACTATATGAAGAATCTTCTAGGGATTCCTTCCAGGGTCCAAAAAAATTTTCAACGTTATCTAGTCCCGTTTGCCTGGCTGCAGAACCTACAGTCACTGATTTTCTGGTTTAGTTTTTATTCAGTGCGGATGTTCCACACAAAAAGCAAAATATAATATTTTACCATGTTGTACAATGCAATTTTCTAGGCCAGTTCGTTTGAGAATGGATTTAAACACCAACATGGAGATGTTTGGATCAAAAGAACCATTTAAAGCGGTTTATAAGGTAAGAAACTTAATCTATTCTATGCGAATCAGTTTTACAGGCAACCTTTCGAAGAGAGAGTAAGTTCCCTTAAAGTGACGGGGGTCCTCGAAGTATTTTTAGTAAATTGATACCATTTAGGGTTTTCAAATCTCAAATGATGGTCTTGGCCGCGGTTGTCACACTTCTAGTTTCGGGTCTATGTGGTTAGTTTGGAGCCAAAAATATGATGGGAGAACTACTTTAAATGATAAAATCTTGGTTTACACGAGGACGACATTTAATTTTACATTTTCTCGCCTGTTCTCTAAAAATAGACACCACGGAAAGCTTCATTGTACTTTTTTTCACCACAAAATTGAGGACGCGTATTTCCTCTGATGAAGGTAAAGCCCTCTCCCGATCGCTAAATGATTAAATCTCTAACATTTTATAACTTGTTTTTGCCACTACGACATTCTCGCTAAAACTCGTAGTAGACCAACGACGGCTACCACATTTTCCAGCCAAAATGACGTTGGTTTGCCCGCGAGCACTACTTAGTATTGGGGAAATCTCGTTCTCGTAGTCGTCCTCGTCCTCTGATGCACCAGTTTGAATGTTTAACTTCTTTCACACCATTGTCCAATTAAGCAACCACTGAAGTTTTTATCTAACCATTAAGTCTTTGACTATCTTACATTCATTTTATGGCTTTTCCTTATTAGGTTGGTGTCTCAGAAGATGGTAAATTGAATGGAATAGACCTAAACTATTACGGTGACTGCGGGTGCAGTTCCAACGATGCCACCATTTTGTATGCCAGAGGATGGATGGACAATGGTGAGGTCTATCTCTCTACACAGCACCTTGCAAGCTTAGTCGGAATCGTTGTGTCACTTCCTAGATTTCCCAGTCTGCGTAGCAAGCGTTTCCTATTAACTAATTGCACGAATCGCTGGCTACACAGGTTAATGATGTCCCGTTTTGTTCCCCACAAAGTTAAAAGGCGCTTGTTCTTTGTACGTTTTCACATAACACCGTAGCTGAGAGAAAGGTTGAGGTCGTACGCGTTTTTTTATGAACGGGACTTGGTCAAAATTATGGCTAGTCATGCGCATGAGTGGAAAAATGCTGCTTATATATCCACTTAGGAGGAATATACGCTCTAAGTTTGGGATATCTTTAAGCCGTTCTCATACTTATTGGCTGAACACTGGTCCAAAAAGGAGGAAATAGCAAAAAATGCGTTTTTTCGCGACTGCAGCCTTTGCAAAAGGGCTTAAGGGTTTACCTCCGATTAGCTTTAATTCGTATCAACTATTAGTGTTCCTAGTTGTTGAAATGCCCCGTCACACCTATGTTTTTTCAATTTCAGCTTATTTTTGTCCCAACTGGAACATTGTACCTCATGCTGTTCGCACCAACAAACCTTCAAACACATGGTGTCGCGCACCAGGTATGCTATAACCTTTTCTCAATTTGGGATCCGTTTAACAAGGCCTATCGAACAACATGTAGCCGTGCAAGAGACAAAGAAAGGCTGTCTAAGTGAAAAAAAGCCGCGAAAGACGAATTTATGACAATTTGACTTTTATTCAACGTGCCGCAACAAAACCAGTAGGTCAAAGTAACAAATCCAATTGCAATTATTTCCTGGAAGTTTACTCTCAGTAAGATTTATTGCCTCAAACTGATTTGAAACTTTTATCATCTTAACAGCTGGAGCAAATAAACTAGGACTTGTTTCGATTATACTGCAGTTTAATAAGACGTTGTTTTATATTTTGTCCAAGGCTCTAGCCAAGCGGTTTTTATTATGGAATCAATTATGGAACATGTTGCCAAAACTTTGAACAAGACACCAGAGGAAGTGAGGGAACTAAATTTGTATAAGAATGGACAAGTAAGTTTTAACTTTCTTCATTATAACTTGAATTTTTTGAATTCGTGTGTTGAGTTGTTCATTTTTATTTACAGTTTAGTCATCCAGGGCTTTATTCACACAAACTCCCCGAGTAAAGTAAAAAACGATAAACACAACCTGAACATACCTACACCTTTGCCTAGTCCCTAGGCCTCATTATTCGTTACCGAAGTGAATTGACCGTGAAGGTCTGGGAAAACGCTGCACAGGCACTAGGCAACCTCCACCTGAGCTTTATATTACAAAGCGATAACCTTAGCCTGCGAATTCCAACCACCTATCACCACTCACCGTCCCCATGGACGTTTAGGGAGCGATAAGAGTCGGGGGGCTGTATTCGCAGGAGGCGACGATGGCCCCTGGCGATGGCCCAAATGTATTTCCAGAGGACCCTTTAAGTCCTTTAGCCATTTGACAGTTACTAAAACATTTTACGATCAAAATTCTGTTTTCTTTCCGTCCTCTTTCTGTTTCGTCCCGTTTAAGAAAGATAGAAATCTAATTTATTAATGTGCCAAAATAACACTTTTCACTTGTATTTTTTATTAGTTACTTACTACTAATAAAAAATTAACTTTCAAAAAAAGTCAATTAAAGTATGCTGTGGGAATTACTCATCACAGTTTGTCAAAACCTTTATAGGTAACGCAGACGGGACAAAAACTTAAGGACTGTAACATATCTAGTCTATGGAATGGTAATATTTGTTTATTAAATATTTTTGGATTGCATTGTGCGTTAATCATTTTCAATTACTCTGACTGGCGTGTCGCTATGATTTTACAAAGATAGAATCGAAATCTGCCGATCGAAAGCAACTGCAACCTTACTAGCAAACGAAAAATAGCTTGCTCTGGTGATGTCGACTGCCGCACAAGTTGTCGAAACGTCAGTCACTGTCAACAGCAGTCCAATCCAGGACTACTCTCGCACGAACGATCATGCTGGACATATATGTGACATGGCACTTAGGTTGAAATCGCCGTTTACCACATCAAAATCACTTCCTTTGCACTTTAGAGACAACCAATCATTCTCAAGCATCACTCACAACAACTAATTTGGTATGGTTCCACTTTTTCTTTTTTTTTTTTTAGACCTGATGCTATCAAGTGACTTCATGAAGAGAAAAGAGGCAATTGACACCTTTAACAAGGTGAGGATGAGTTGGTTTCTGCGCCTCATCCTCTTAGTCTTTCTAGGACCTGATAACTAAACTGCACTAAACCTCTTCTCGTTTTCAATATTTTTGCCCCTGCTAGAAAATATAGAGGACCCGTCTAGTAAGCAGCTTTTTCCATTTGGTCTACCAAAACTTAGCTAGAAAGTTAGCTGAATCCGTAAAAAGTTGATTCCCTTTTAATTCATTGTTTTCATCTACACTGAATTTCAAAAACCTTATTGCAATTGAAAAATGAACAATAGGTTTCTATACAAAAGCAGAATGATGTCTTAAGACGATTAGCCATTTTTTTAGGACAATCGCTGGCGGAAGCGTGGAATCAGTGTTGTTCCTCTAAAGTATGGAGTGCGGTGGGATGGTAGGAGGCATACTGCTTTGGTGTCAATATATCATACAGATGGCACCGTTGCTATTGCGCATGGAGGAATTGATATTGGGCAAGGAATTAACACCAAGGTATTATTAATAAAACGTTAAAAGAAACCTGGGCGCTCAAAGTCTTTCCTAGTGATCGTTGTCGCAACGAGGGCTGCGACTGCTTTTCTGGCTGAATCAATGTCTCCATATGACTGTTAAAATTGCTGTCACCGAACATTTTTTTAGCGTTCGCGGCGATCATATGTGGAAACCACCCATTCTATACAATCAAGGCAGGCTTGCTACCCAGGTGTGACTCAGGCTTTCTTTAACCGCAAAGGAGACTATACTAAAACAGACAACCAAATAAAATATATAGATATTGTCATTTTGCTGAAGACGTTGAAATCAAATGCTGCCTTCAACACAGTATGACAGTGGTTAATTTGCGTTTATGTAGATAATTCTTAATGTGCAGCCCTAAGCGATACCTCAATGGGTAAAAACATTGGCTTTCAGTCTTGAACATTCTAATTGAGACCAAAAACTACAAATAAAAGCACAACCCTAAGCGAGTAGACGAGAAACTCCTTCTTTTTCATATGAGGGTCCCTCGGGCTTAATGCTTTATTCACAGTATCTGATAGAGGTATAATAGGAAGTGCGCATTAGATACAAATACATGCATATCATACTGTAAGGTTCTGCAAGGCAAATTAAAGAGTCTACTACCTTGCTGTAAAGGTGAATTCAAGGGTTTACTTGAGTAAATTGAAGTAATTCTTAATGGATTAAACTGATAAATAATGACTTTCTCCAAATTGGACCTGCTTTAAACTTTTATCTTAGAATTTTCGAAATAAACTAACTTGGCACTTATAATATCAAAGGCGAATTTTCTCAAGCATTTAGTAATTTTTTTTGCCTCACTATAGTCAAATCATTTTAAAATAGTAAAGACCTGTCCACAATTACCCGTTAGTGCTATCTAATTGATGAGAAATTTTCATTCGCCTTCTTTAATACACCAAACTATTTCCCCGGCCCATGTATATCTTCTTTTTTGGGCATCCTGGCTGTCATTATTTCAGTAATACATTGCAATTGGCCCATTATTACATAAATGAACTAAAGAAAAGGTATGTCTTTTAGGTTGCTCAGGTTGCAGCGCACCAGCTGAAGTGTCCACTGGAAATGATTGTCATCAAACCAACCACAGCATTTACCAATCCAAACAGTACGTGACAAACCTGTAATGTTTCCTTTGATATCTTTCGACTTTACTCGGAACATTTGCCCCAGCCAGATAGGATTAATATCCCCTGTTAAAACTTTGCAACAAAACCGAACATCATTTTGTACAACAATAAAAAGGAAATAGTTGTTGAACAATTGCTGTTGTTTCACAGCATTTGAATGTCCATACTATCGGATTTTTTGCACCACACACATACCTCACCACTACCCCTCTTCGAAACGATGTTTATTGCATGATGGCGACTTATCATGTAACATCCGTATCATATCTTGACTATGGTCACGCCCAATTTGTCTTTTTTTGTAGATTCAAGCACAGCTGCGAGCTCAACAAGTGAGATGTGTTGCAAGGTTTGTACAGCTACTAGTCCAATTCATGATCTCTTCATAAAACCTGCTGTAAAAAATAAAAAAGCCAAAAGCTCTTTTACAGTACGACAGCTCGAACCAGCCGCGGGTACTTGGGAGAAGATTATCCAGTCACTACGTTTTATGAAAACAGAAGATTCTGGAGGTTTTTTTGCCAATGGACCAATAGCATTCATAAATTTGAGGGCTGTTTCCTGAGAGGTCAGGTATGTTCGAACGATTTTAAAGGTTTCACAGTTGCATAGTCTAACCTTGTATTTTATTAGCCCGCTTGCAAAACAACTTGAAAATCTTTTGCTTCTAAAAGCGTTGTGATTGGATAATCTAAATACTAATACTAATTATAAAATAAACACATAATAAAAACTATACCAAGAACACTGGAGAACTCCATTTCAATCAAATATTATTAATTCGGACAACAAAGGTTGGCAATGGCATTAAAGAGGTGTCTGTATTACAGGGGTGGGGATTGTATGAAGATTAGCATTTCTCTGGCGGGACCAACTCTGGGTCCATAATCCACCAATGTTGGCCAATATTATGGAGGTTTCGGTAAGGCGAGGTTCAAGTGTAGTCATTCTAATGTCCAGGGGCGTAGCCATTACATGGACCGGTAGGTCCAAGCCTACAAATGTTTGGTTTGATCGCTCTACCGTTTGCCAGTACTAAGTTATGAGTTGTTGAGGCAAGCTAAAACCCTTAAGAGCTCAAAGTGTTTGTAAGGTAAGTGCATACTAGTCATGCATCAGACTGCAATTTTCAGGATATGTGGAAATGAAAGTTAGCCAGGCCTACAAGTAGTCGAAAAGCTGGCTACGCCTCTGATGACTTCAATAAACTAAAGGAAACCTTCCCAAACCGAACTCTTGGAGCTGGGACTGGCCGTTGTCAAGTCATTTAGTTTTTTTGCCTGTTTATACTGTCAGTGGAAAGTCGTCCGTCGTTCAAAGAATTGCCTGTAAAAGGTTTAGTATCAGTGCCATTCACCAGTGTTCTCTCAAACAAATTTACCCTTTCGCCCTTTATCCCCTAACGCCACGAAAAACCTATGCCTATGTCTGTTACCGTATAAATAACTAACTTATTATATAGCACCGTCCAGCAGTTATAAAATATTATTTTAGGCGGTAATGGAATGCTGCGAAGTCTTGAATAAAGTGATTGATCCAATCAGAAAAACCATGCCATCCGGCGCGGCCTGGCCTGGACTGATTGAAAGGTGCTATGATAATGGAGTGCATTTATCCGCCACGAGCATGTAAGTTTTATACCACACCATATTTGCTTTCACTGAGGTCAAACATTACAGTATTTATCTTTCTTGAGAAACACTCATTCCTGGTGTTTGAACTGAATGTTGCAGTTTATGTTTCGTGTTGTTCTTATTGTTGTTGTTCATGGTAATGATGAAAACTGAAAATTTACAAGGAAACGAAAGCAGGAAACCAAAGATCACCATTCACATTTACTAGTTGCCTTCCAGTACTTCCGGAAAGAATTCACTGTGAATTGACCCACTTCTACTTACCCTAGCTCCCTTTAGGCGCGTGTAGCTAATTAAGTGGCAGAGAGTCTGGACTTTAACTTCAGCTAGACTCCTATTGTGAGAAACTGAGATATTTTTTCCCAATACTTGTGTCACATACTGAGAAAAACATTTTTCTCGAAACCTATGATAATCGTCAAGTTAACAAAGTACCCAAGACCGATAAAACATAAACGGAGAGTCTTTTTTTTTTGCCCTTTCTTTTTTCAGGTACCAAGATCCAACACCACCAAGTGACACATATACATACAACACTTATGGCGTGACTTGCACTGAGGTTGAGGTTAACGTACTGACAGGAGAAAGACAAATCTTGCGCACTGATATACTGAATGACTGCGGAGAAAGGTAACATTAAAAAAAGACTTTCAATTGCACTTCTCCATATTGTGGTGGACAGATGCCTTTGAATCACAAGGGTGTTCTTTGCCAGTCGAAATTGTTTTCAGCATTTAAAGTCAAAACTGGTCAATTAATGAGTCAGTGTTTGGGCCTAGAAATAAATGTTTGCTAAATGGTCGTTAGTTTTGTAGAGCGTTTTCAGTCAACAAAAAGGTTCTCACGGAACACCAACATTGCCGCCATTTCATTGTTTTGGGACACTAACATGGCGGAAGTGACGTCATGTGAAAACACTATGTTGATGCAAATACGTGGAACTTCTATCAAAACTAGTTGGTGTTCACCACGGCCTCTTTGAGCTGAAATGATGTAATGCTGTAATGGTATCCACAGCAAGAACCCTGTTCTGGACATTGGTCAGGTGGAAGGTGCCTTCATGATGGGAGTTGGTCAGTGGCTGACAGAGAAATTCATCTACGATCCTCAGACAGGGAGAAACCTAAGTAATGGAACTTGGGTAAGTGTTTGCAATAGATGAAGCTCTGACTCACTTCTTAAGCCTGTGGTGATTCTTGTTGAACGTTTGCGTAAAATTAACTTTTTAGACGACATGGCAAAGGCGCCAAATATCTTTAACACTATCGCAGTTGCTTTTTGTTGGTTGTGCCAAGATCAAAGAGTTCAGTGGTGGCACAAGAGTTCAGTGCGACACAAGCAAATATCAGGGTTACGCTATTACATTAGGGCAATCAATCTAGGTGGGTTATGATATCATATCTTTCAACCAAGTTGCACAGTGTATTTCCAGTTATTTGGACAACAGACCCCAATCAACAGTGTCAATAGTCGATGAAGTTGATGGATAGATTGGCCGGAATAGATTGACAGTGGAAATGCAAAGCACGAGCTTAAGGAATGGCAATCCAGTCTGAAATTCATGGTTTGCGAAACACGTTGAACGGTTTTTTTTGCACGCTTCATTTGAATCTCAAGTTATCCGCGCCCCCTCGCTTTCGTCGTCCTATTGTTATAGCTTCGCAGTTCAATCATCAGAGTATTATCCAAGAGTGCCGGTATGATTTTCACGCTCGAGTTAGAAAATCATAAACTTCATGAAGCCAAAATATTAACCAAATGTCTTTTACTTGTAACTTAATGCAGGTATCTGCTAACCTTTATGTTCCAAACTGCTAACCCATGTAAGGAAATCCAGGACAGTCTTGGATTCCACGCTGTTCAGGATCCTTGATTTTCAGTTTTTGCTAGTGGAACTTGGATTCCGGATTCCTTGAGCTTTATTTCGGACTGCAAGGCCCAGGATTACAGATTCCACTTGAAAATTCTCCTGGATTTGGGATTCCAGAATCCAGATTCCCTTACAGGGAAGAAAAATGGACTTTGGACTGATTTTCTTTACTATAATAGGACTACAAGCCTCCATGTTCACAGGACATTCCAATTGACTTCAGAGTATCACTACTGAAGAATGTTCCAAATCCACTTGGCATCATCAGATCCAAGAGTAAGCAAATCAACTTATTAACTGCATACAAGGAATGACCCTTGTCATAATTATAAAAAAAATTCCATTTTTATTTTGTAAAATTTCCAGAATCCTAAAGGTTAAATGCTGCAATATGATCAAGTAATTTTTTTAAAAGCTAAAAGTGTTGTAAAATGTATTTTATATCTTACGTTTCATTAGCTTCAGGGGAACCTGCCCAATGCATGGCCTGCTGTTGTTTGTTTGCTGTAAAACACGCTGTGGAAGAAGCACGAGCCGAAGTCGGCAAAGGGGAAGAATATTTTGTCATGAGTGAGTAACGTTATCATAAACTTTTAACTATGACTGAAAAATATTTCTCCGTCTCCTTTGGTCGATTTGAGTCATTTTTTATTGCGTATCACTGATTGGTCAACAGACCCTGGTCCCGCGGATACTCGTTTTATCTCTTTTTTTCCCTTTTTATATCAAGGATAAAATTTCAACCACCACGTTTTCACCAGTACTTTTTTTCTGGTTATTTTAGATGGGCCCAGCACGGTAGAGGATACACAGTTGGCATGTCTTGTGGATCCCAGCCACTTCACCCTGTGAGCAAAAAGACTCGTAGGGTAGGCCAGGGGAGTGTATGGCGGAGAACTCTCAAGGTCTCCAAGGAGTTACGGCCGAACGTGAATGTATCAGAGTCGAGGGAATGAGCTCTTGTCAATGGTCGTTGAATGTTCGCGTCTAAAAGAAACCCAGAATCTGAAGGATTATAAAATACATTTACCTGTCAGCAGAGGAATCTTTTCCATGGTATTCGACAGTGGGAAACTGACTCTTTTCCTCCCATGCCGCCTCTGCGGGGAAAAACAAAACACTTAAGCACCTTTCTGGATTAATTGAAGATAACAGCTTTAAAAGATTGGTAGCCTACGAGGACGATCTCTGGAGAGCTCCAGGGGCGACGGATAATGTTTTTTCAGTCGATCAAGAGATGTTTTGACACACAGTGACCGACCAGAGTTCCTATGATAACAACAATAGCGGCGAAACATTTGATTATCTACCTATCTTTATAGATATTCGTTCAGTATACATACTTATATCCTTATACGTCTTTTTTACTTCTACTTACTAGTATTTCAATTTCCCGACGGGGAAAATCTCTATTTCTTATAGGCTCGTTGGATTCTCGGAGATGTGCCCGCCTCAGTCACTTTTCCAGCTGTTTACTGATTTCAATTTTATGTTATTTATATATTTATAATGTTTTTACTTCTACTTTCTGTAATTTATTTTGTGTGACAAAATAAAAACGCCGACCACTTTAACATCAAAGTCAATCCTCCAATAACCGAAAGCGTTGGACGAATGGCGATTACGGCAAACGGCATATTGAAGTTGAAAATTTCTCAAAATAGAAAATGAGCAGATAAAAACTATATAAAAAAGTTGTTGTACCCGGTAGAGCTACTAACTTTGGGGTAGACGTAATGAACAGTAAAGGCGTACAATTCACGTCTGCCGTTTGCAGTAAAAACAAAAAAAGGCAAAGGCGCATACGAGCCAAAGGCCCAATCGGCGGAGCTTATCCCCGTTTCCTTAATACGAAGCATGCCTAGGAGTATTGCTACTCCTCCCTGGAAGGGATGCTAGTCCATCGCGGGGTTACCCCCAAGGAGTATCTCGCCGGTACCAATTTGTACACCTGGCTGAAGAGAGACAAACTGGAGTAACGTTCCTTGTCTAAGGAAACAGCTCGACGGGCGAGGTTTGAAGTCCAGGCTCCAGCATCCGGAGTTTGAGGTGTTAACCGCTCGACCACACACGCCTCCAAATCGTGTGTCTAAATCCCTCTAATAATTAGAAATTATTCGACAGATTAACCCATGCAACTACACGACGCTCCTGTTCAAACCCAACCTGCGATCAGGCTTTTTTGGTTTATTTCAGGTAAGTTCAAACCATGAGTGAGAGGGAATAGCCCAGCACGCAGAGGACCCTTCTTAATATTAATTTATACGGGAATTATTATTTACTTAAACTCTTGGACTAAATTTCTACTTAATAACTGTCAACCGTCAAAATTGGAACAAAAAAATTATCGTCAACCGTCAAAGCTAGAATCCCCCCCCCCCTCCCCCGCCCCCCTTACGGGAAAGAAAAAAATTGAAAGACGAAACAATCGAGGATGGAGGAATCGTTCGCTATCTAGCCTGAGATCATGCCCTTTCCCTATTATCCTTTTATGTCCCTCACGGGCCAAAAAAGCACGCCTGATCTCAGGTTATTCGCTATCCGATTAACAATAGGCTGATGTAGCAACAGAACGGGAACGTTCGCTGACGACAGGAAAGCGCGCGGAAAGGGCTTAGCTTATTTTAAAATATAAACGTACCTCCCAAATTTGCCGCTCTGCCATTGGTCAAGACAGCTGTTTGACTTGCGCGCGCCTTGTCAACTGACGTTTACGTTCTGCTGCTAAATCAGCCTACTAATTCTATAGGATTATCCTACTACATGAGAAATTACTGCAATTTGATTGGCTTAGAGCAGTGGTATTTCAGCTTAATTTGAAATACCTACGTGTTAAAATTACAAACCTTTTTTGGGTAGTAGTATAAAAAAATAATAGCATGATTTGTACGTGATATTTGGCATAAATACCACTCGAGATATTTAAAAATTGTCTCAAATTTCACTCGCCTAACGGCTCGTGAAATTACGTGTAACAATTTAGAAATATCACTTGTGGTATTTATACCAAATATCACTGCAAATCATGCTATTACCTATACAAATTCATTACCTGACGAGGGAATTCCACTACTACATGAGAAATTTCTGCAATTTCATTGGCTTAGAGCAGTGGTATTTCAGCTTAATTTGAAATACCTACATGTGAAAATTAGAAAACCTTTGCGGGTAGTAGTATAAACAAATAATAGCATGATTTGTACGTGATATTAGGTATAAATATCACTTGTGATATTTCCAAATTGTCTCAAATTTCACTCTCCTAACGGCTCGTGAAATTATGTATAACAATCTCGAAATATCACTCGTGGTATTTATGCCAAATATCACTACATGGATAATAGAAAGACTCTACAAATCGTGCTACCGTATTTATTCGAATAAGCGCCCAACCTCGAATTAGCGCCCACCTCGAATAAGCGCCCATCCTAAAGGCAGAAAAAGTTAATAAGCGACCAGCCTCGAATAAGCGCCCACCCCCTCTTCCTCCCAATCAAACTCAAATACGCGCTCACCCCCACCCCACCCACTTGAGGGAATAGATTCTAATAAGAGACTTCCCCGAGGACGGAGTTTTCTTCAGAGTATTTTACAGAAACCTTGCTTTGGTACTTCTGCGCGTTTTGTTATTAGCATTTATTGTTTTGTTGCAAAATAAACATACCGTACTTTACTTGCTGAAAATGGTGAAAATTTAACAAGCGCCCAGCCTCGAATAAGCGCCCACCTCGAATAAGCGCCCACTCTCAAGGTCCAAAAATTTAATAAGCGCCCAGGGCGGTTAATCGAATAAATACGGTATTACCTTTACAAATTGCACCCGAAAACCGCGATGAGTGCGATATCGGTTTTCAAGTGCAATTTAACGTGGAATTCACGAGTCAGGTAATGGATTTACCTTGAACCGCATAACTGAATAAAAATCAGAAAAAAAAAGAAAACGGCAATAATATTGTTTGTTTTTATCCTGAGCGCGCGCTCCAGGAACCCATTTCAAAGTCAACTGTCAGAACTGTCATTGCGTTCGCGAATAGGAAGCAAGGTCAGTCGTACACGTTTGACCCTTCGACAACTTTTTTTGTACCTTGTGCTTGTTTTTGCATTTGTTTTCAAACTTTTTTACATGTAAACAAGCTTCACACTAATCGTAAGGATAAATAGAAGTATTTCACTGAATTTACAAGCCGTTTATCTATAACATCTTTTTTTCAAATTGGTCATTTGCTCGAGAAGGAAAATAATTTACACCTTTTACCTCTTCGGCGGCAAAACTGAAAGAAATGAAGTGTCCAAGCGAAAGCACTTAAAGTTTAACGTCGCGATTGATATATGGTAAGTACCTTGAAATGTTTTAGAAATGCTGTTCAAGTTCAGCTCTGTTTTGTATTTTTCTAAGTATCACGATTCAGGACGATTGCGAGCGGCGTTCTCTTTGTCGTGTTTTCACTGAGGGGCCATGTCGTCTTTGAAGGTATTTATTTCTTCTCCTGTATATGTGATAATCGACACGGCGCTTCCTCCGTTGTCGCTTCTCCGTTTTGTTTGGTTGAACTTTGGCTTGCATTTTCTGGGCCGTGTTCACAAGATTTTGTTGTTTTGTCGTTGTCGCGAGCGAAAGAGGTTTTTTATGTTTCTTCGAGAATTTGTAGTTCAGTTCAAAACAAGGAAGAACCTCCGGCTCACAATAAAAACGCTTTTGTTTCTTTTTAACTCTTCAAAAGGTGACAATGGTTTTTAAAATGACATTGTAGAAAACCTTTTTTGCAGTTGTTGTGTTAGAATTTGACGATAGTTGTTACGTAGATGCGAAACAATATTGCTTAGCGTCGTTTTCAACTCGCAATTCGACACTAAATACCTCGCTTCGTTAACCAATCAGAATGCGAGATTTAACTCAGCAATGCGATTCTAAAGAAAAATTGTGAAGAGAGCTGAACAATACTGACTCCAATACCTTTAGCCCACATTACAATATAGACCTGACATCTCATTTAATTAACAAATGTTCTGCTGCTGACCATTAGTATCACAGCGTAAGAGCCAGTGCGCGCGCAAAAGAAATTAACAAGTCAGGGTAATTGTTTATGACATCACTAAATTTTAAAACCTCATTTTTTGGAAGAAGAAAAACGTGATAGAAATTTGGCGGAAGATTATATAGAGCGGTGAAGTGACTTTTTTCTAAGAAAAGATTTTTTAGTGCATTTAAAAGAACAATTCGTCCACAAAGGATGGCACAGATGTATGTTTATACCTATGAGCAACTTTTGGCGATTGTAAACCAGCAAGCAGCAACCATAGCTCAACAAGTTGCCACAATTAACAACCTCCGGACTGAAAGAGATTGGTTGGACGAAGACAATCAACTTCAAAGAGAAGAGGTGGAAAAAGCTACAAAGAAAATTACAGATCAAGAAAAAAATGCAAAGTTAAAAGAAAATAAATTAAAGAAAGAGATACTACAAGTAGAACAATCACAACAGAAAATCAAGCAGAAGCATCAGAACGCTGTAAGAGAACTCAATGATCTCAAATCAAGAAACATGAAGATAAAATCCCACTGTACCTCTCTTTTGGATAAGCTAGATAAGGGCACCCAGGAGCTTCAGCAAAAGCAAGAAGAACTTGAACGGATAAAGCAGGAACTCGATTTAGGCTACAGCCTGGGCGAGTCGATGTATCAGCACCTCAGATATTATTACTGGGGGTACTTCGACCTGCTAAAGTACTTCCAGCGGCCTGGGCCACCGACTGGAGGAGCGACCATCACAGAGCTCGACACTATGCCTCACAGTAATAGCGTAACACAGGAAGTGCGGGTGTCACCAAAACCAACCTCGGAAACCGTTATAGTACCTGCACCCGTGAACATGGTGAAGAAAACGGCAACGGATTACCGTACAGCTCTGGTAGCGCAGAATGTCATCCAGTCATTAAGAAGGAACACCATCTGTCCCCAAACAGCTTACATCCTGAGCTATGCTCCCTCTCGTGACCTAAACCCAATCGAGGTCCTGCTGTTTAATAATAACAACTGCAGCTTCATCTTTGAAGCTCCTGAGGTTCCTCAGTTATTAGCTCTCGAAAATGAAGTGCCCACAAGACCTGGCAACCATCGACAGCTGCTTGCCATTTGTCCACCCGAGTGGGCAAATGCAGCAATCAAAATCCCTAGAGCTATAAAAGCAGCCAATCATGCACCTCGGCTACGGAAGAATACCACGCTCAGTAACATCACCTCGTGCAACAAGACGTGTGGATCTTCCCCGAAGAAAACCAAAGAGGAACACGAGAGTGGAAGTGAACCACCCAAAGTTGGTCATTGCCAGCCGACCACAGCCTTTTCCGAGCGTCGCCTCGACGCTAACAACCTTTTCACCGATGGTGAAAAGGAATTTTTAACTCGTAAAGATGAAAGGAGAGCAAGTGAAGAGAAAAAACCAAAGGCTTTGGTAAGTTGGCTCAAAAATTACAGATACTCTGCGAAATAGAATTGGCCTAAAATGGTTTCAGTAGTTCAACTTATGAAAAAAATCCTTGGAGTGTGATAATAATACCCGGCCTCACGACTATAAATGCCAGCAGTTTACTAATCAGTCAGTAACGGGTGGGCAGTGGCGGATCCAGACCTAATCGGGGGGCGGGGGGGGGGGGGGGGAGCGGTCATCCAGACCCTGAGATAAAGGGGGCGGTCTCAAAATAATTTTTTTCGGTCCTTCAGGCCTCAGTTTGGTCTAAAAATAAGGTGGGGATCCGGGCCTTCCTTGTCCCTACCCCCTGGATCCGCAAATGGTGGGGACAGGTTTGTTGAACAGAAATTCGTGTCCTCTCGCAACCTTCACAAAACAACTTCGTCCTTTAAGTGATATTCAGATGTAAGCAAGTTTTTTTATCTCGTAAATGAGGTTTTGTTTTCGGTAGAGGCGACCCATATCCAGTCTCTTAATAATCCGCCATGTCAAGTCATGGCCACTCTGCTGTAAGACAAAGACTTCGTGACTAAATATGGCAGGTGTGGTAAATCAGTAAAACCCTATGTTCTCGGACTAAAAAGCGACTAATCAGTGTGGGGGGAGCTCTTCGTCGTTCTTGAAGATAGCGTTTTAACTGCGTATTTTCGTACTAAACATCTCCTCTGGTTATATACTTTATCTTTGCAGAAAAGAAGACTGATCAGATTTTTTTCCTGGGTAGCACACCACTGTTGTTGCAGGCCTAAAACAAAGGAGTGAATTCTAAAACCTATTCAATAAGTTTCATTTTTTCTATATATTTTATTATTGTGATTGACTGAGAATTTTATAAAGGCTGGTTTTCATCTGGCGACGGAGTCGGAGTCGGAGTCGGAGTCGTAATCAGAAGCGTAGAGCTTATAATCTACTGAAAACAGCGTTTCCATTCCGCTTACGACTCCGTCGCTTACGTTCCGCTTATGATCTAGCGAAAACCAGTTTGTCGGAGTAGGAAGCAGAGGACAAAAAAATAAACCAATCACAATGCGTGGGAAAGTGCATTGTGATTGGTTTATCCTTCCGCCTCTGCTTCCGACTCCGATCACCAGATCATAAGCGGAACCTAAAGGACGGAGTCGTAAACGGACAAAAAATGGAAACGTTCTGATTCTTCTAAATCCGATTTCGTCGCGCTTACGACTCCGATTTTAGATTTTCACCAGGTCATAAGTGCTTTTACGACTCTGCTTTGAATACGACTCCGACTCCGGCTCCGTCGCTAGTGAAAACCAGCCTTTTTTAGAAAACAAAAAAAACAAAAATAAAAATTACAAAAAGCAAATAATGATAGAAATGAAAAAAAAAAATAGTTCAACAGCTTTTTCCTTTTGGCATTTTCTTATTTTTCATAATATTTTCCTACATTCTGACAAAATAATGCAGTCAAATTTAGACAAACTGTCACTCCAACTGTTGCTTAAGTACTTCAACTGCTTGCAATGGCCTTGCAATGGACAAAGGAAAATACTGACGCAGGGCACTCTGGGAGCGGATCCTTTGGCTTGTGATGGGCAGGATGTATTTTGGTAAGGCTACAAATGGTCGCTGTTATCACAGACTTACACAACTTTTTCTTCTATAAGGGTCTTCAAAAGCTAGATAAACCCATCAGTAATAACGCTGATCCACCTTCCTGGTGTATCCCTTTGGAGAACTGTCCTGAGCGCGGTTTTTCAGGCAACAGATTTATTCAAGCATTTTCGACTTGCCATCACATTTGCACGGGCAGTTTGCTGTTGGGGATAATGAGAAGAATAAGACGATTGACATCTTTATCCCCAAGTGGCAAACTTCCTGTGCGAATTGATGGCAACTTTCGGTGGGTTGCTTGGGTTGATTTTTGCTGGGTATGTATCGTTGGCCTCTCAGAACTGTCGGTTGTGTAGCGCGCGTAGCATGGCGGTTTTGTCGGACGCACTAGTTATCACTGCCACCACCTTGGCGCCCAACCAAAACCGCCTTGCAGGCTACGGTTGTGATAACCGACTTGCAAATAACCTGCTTAGAAAAGTAAGGCTATTCCAGGTGTTTTGACTGTGGTGAAAGCGCAAAGCCGTTTGGAAGCAGGAAAAACGCCGGGGGGTGGGGTAGGGAGGCTATCTGAACTCTGAATCCCTTTTTCTTCATATCAAATTTTAGCAATTCTTTTTAAAACTAGAAATACGTGTATAAACTTTGCCCTGCTTAAATGTTTAGAGAAAAATCTGCTGAAAAAAAAAGAAAGGAAACTTTCCCAGAAGAAAATTAGAGGAATTGAAGGAGAGAGCTCCTCTGTCACATGATATCGGCTGGGCTGCGTGACCCATCACGTGACTAGTTGTACTTACGCCACAGGTGAGTGCTGATTTATACGAACAAAATCTCGATATTTTGAGACATAGCAATGCCTGTGCAACGAGAAATATCTCGTTCTTCTGCCCCTCATTTGGAGTGTCCGGCTTGTTTTGCAAGGTAGAGTTTATACTGGTCTTTTTTGTTCCCCTTTTTTTCCTGATCCATAACAACTCACAACGGATATTGGTCGATTGGATTATCCGTCCGTCTGGTAATTTTTTAGGTTAAGGTTATTGTACGTACGTCTTCATTTAAATATTTGACTTTTCTTCTTGCTACAAGCTTAATATTGAAGGGTATTTAATTTATGAAAGAGAAAGAACAAACGTATGAACACGAAACAATTTA
The DNA here is from genome assembly GCF_958299795.1 of Porites lutea. Lineage (NCBI taxonomy): Eukaryota > Metazoa > Cnidaria > Anthozoa > Scleractinia > Poritidae > Porites > Porites lutea. The sequence continues at coordinate 38,072,044 of NC_133202.1, forward strand.
GGATCTCTCATCATTCTCGGTTTTGAAAAAATTGCTTCTGGTTACCGTACCTCGATCACTGTGACGAACATTACCTGATCCATTCTGTAAAAGTTTGATTTACGGAATTTTTACGTTTTCCTCGCGTTTTATACATGCAGGTTCTTGTAGACAGGAGTCTATTTCTGGCCACAGACTTGAATTTATTGCTCGCATATGACACTGCTCAGCTGGGATCACTTCCCAACGATTACTGAAAACAAAGCCTATTGTTGGCTACTTTTGAAACCTTTTAGTTTGCAATTTCGCTTTTCAAAGTAAAATAATACATGTACGTATTCTAATGACATTGATTCGATTTATTCGTCGTCTTTGTGTTACGTCATTCAAAGCATTCACTTCACTCAGAAAGTGGCTTGCGTGACAACTGAAGCGTATTTTAAAAAACAACTCATGACAACTAAATAACCTTGTGAACGACCCGTTTTATTCGGAGATGAACAAAAGCTCTTTTTCGCCTTTTGAGAGAGGGTAGGTTTTTCTGAGACGCTTGCAAAACTTTTTAAATTTGACGTTAAGTGCATGTTTACTGTTGATGTGACGACTCTGCCGGCCTTGTACATTACCACACGTTTGGAGAGCTAATCCGCTTTTAGTTTTACGGACCAGAAAAGACGAATTGCCTTGGCACCTTAATACTTTGAAATTATATATATAAAGAGAATTTATCGCAGCTAAGAGCTAGCCGTTTGCTTTTTTTGGCTCAGTGGTGCGCTCGAACGGAAAAACCGCGAACCTAAGTTCATTAATGAGTCACAACATTTATCGGGAACAGTTTTATGAAAGCATATGCATGGCGTTTATTATAAAAATTGTCCCAAATTGTGCCTTAAAATGCAAGATTTATAAAAATTGTTTTCTTAAGGGAAGATAGAAATCTGGTGATCTAAAGATTGCCTTAACCGCGTTCTAAGTTAAACTTCGTTTAAATAACCGACCCTTAGTTTTTGCTTGCCAACCGATCGAATCGAACCGAGGATTGATTGGCCAAAACGCAAACAGAACACCAGTGTATCTTAATGTGAAGACCTTCATTTTTATCAAGGCCTTTTTTTAATCATTGGCCAATGTCAGAGAAACACTAGTAGCAATATTTTATTCCATGTTTTGCCTTTTTAGACTTGTTCCTGAGAATGGGCAGGTGCTATGTAGTGGTCTGTACAATGGCACATGCAAGAGTTGTAGTAAAGATGTGACATTTTGGTCTGTCCCATCCCCTGTCAGTGAGATCACCTTTACTGTGAATGGTACACAGTACACTGTAACCAATCCTGATCCTGGCATGAGTCTTAATGAGTGGCTAAGAGATCAGCCAGGACTGCAAGGTAGGTTAATTACTCACAAGGTTTAAGAAAACTAATGTGTCATGTATGCAGAGTTAAGTTGTTCAAGCTGTTAACGGTATGCTTGTTATGAAACAAATTAGCCTGCGTAGCATGGTGGTTTTGGTTGGGCGCACTAAGTAATAAAGGTGGGCAAGGGCAGAGAAACCGCGAGGAGATTGGGGCGGGAGCAACTTGAAAAACCGCCTGCACGAACAGGGGGGTTTTTTGAGTCAGCAAGTATGCCAGCATACGGTTCATTCCAATTGGTTCAGAATGTTTGCCCGTCAATCAAATATTTTGGTAATCTCCCATGGGAGAGTTTTAGGGACTGAACAAATCATCTCTGCTAAACAAAATCAAAATATCAAAGAAGTGTTGACCGGAGCGTCGTCGATCTTGAATATTTGACGGGAAAACAGGGCAATTGTATTGAAGCCTAAACAGGGAATGTCTATTTACAGTCTTCTTCAAAGGAGAGATGTCATGGAAAGTTTTGGCAAGAGCATGATCTTTACTGTCTTTGCTATGGCCAAAGTAGAAATATCCTCATCGAAAACCTGTATGATCACAATTTCCTCTCTAATAAAAGGTACTATAGACGACCAGATATTGGAATTGTTGTTGCTGAGCTGTACAGCAATGGACCTTATGACAGAAACAGTAAATTTCAGTGCTTCGAGAAAGTCCACCTCAATTTTCTCTATTACTCAGTGTTAGAGAATAATGCACTCCAGCACACTACATCGAACGGTGTCCACGATTGTGGTTGATGAATCGCATACAGTAGAACAAAGACGCAGGGCATAATTCTCCATACTTCAAGTGTAGCTTAAGTTTAAGCTACAACTCAAATCTGAAAATCAAGCTATACGTAAAAATACAACATCCTGCAAACAACACTTAAAAAGCCAGGCCCCGGTGTCAAAACATTCACAGACAAAGAAAATACAAACCAAGGCCCCTTGGTTTGTAGCCTGCGAACAGCAGATGCATTTCCGGTCGTCGCTTCTCTCCCTCCGAAAAATAGCTATTTTTCGGAGGGAGTGAAGCGACGACCAGAGATGCGTCTGCTGTTCGCAGGCTACTTGGTTTGTAGTTATCCAGATCCCTGGGCAATATTTTAGTCAGAAAAGACCAAAGGGGCTAAAATATTTATTTAGCCGTAATAAAAAGCTTTAGGCTTTAAGAGTGGTCAACGAAATTAGTACTTTACAACTGCACCAGTGAGATCAACAAATTCTAATCAGCAACACATACAGAAGCATTAACCACAGGAAATAATTACTCAACATGGATGAAACAAACCAACTTCGAATTCATGACTTCTAAATAAATGTAAGACTTAGTGCAGCAAAAATAAGATCTACTCAGTCAAGTTTAGAACGCAGTGTAGTCACCTGTGTGAGATAGCAACAAAGAAAGAACCTGTGTTTGTTTGAGGTTCAAGGTGGAAGAAGGGGGCGGCAGTTGAAAAGACCACGAATCCAGGCAGGCGGTTTGTATTTTTCTCGCGGCTTTGCCGCTCGTGTCTCAACAAATTTTGCCATGCTACGCAGGCTAGAAACAAATGTACAAATAATTATGCCAGCAGTATGCTTGAGTCTCACAGATATATATGGTACCAATCTCCTGTTCTCCCATATTACTCACAAGGTTTAAAAAAACTTGTGTCATGTATACAGAGTTAAATTGTTCAAGCTGCAACCTGTTAACGGTAGCTTGTTATGAAACAAATGTACAAATGATTATGCCAACAGTATAATAATAATTAATAATTATAGTAAAAAATACGATCAAAAACTCTTGAGTCATTACAAAAGAGAATTATCTGTCTCTGATATTAAAAAGAAACAAGTTAAATTAGAATAAAATCTTGTATTCCTAAACCCCTAATTCTTTTTTAAAAAAGTTCCTAAAAGAAAAAAGATTAATTCAGGCAGGCTCTAATATTTTCGATCTGTAGATCTGAGTCAACAAAGTCTAGCGGTCGTCTTCTGGATCTTGAGCCTCTCAAGCATAGTATTGCGTAGTAATAATAATAATAATAATAATAATAATAATAATAATAATAATAATAATAATAATAATAATAACCTATTAACTAGGGTAAACCTGTCAGCTTAAGCTGTTATAACTGGGTGCCTGGTCAACTAAAAAATTAACAATTAAACTATCAGAAAAATGTAAGAACTATGTACAATGTTGATGGATAAAAACTAAAAATTATACAACTACATAAATTAAGACTTTAAAAAACTCCAAAAGATTTTCCAGAACTCTTAAAAATAATATCATTAAACTGTGTTTTAAAAATCACCATAGAGTCAACTTCCTTCAAATGCGGTGGCAAGTTATTGAAAGCCTGGGCTCCAGTATAAAATGTTCCTTTCTTGGCAGGTTCTGTATGGACTTTAGGAATGAAAATGTCTAAACCATTACACCTAGTGGAATAAACATGTGAAGACTTAATAAAATAACTCTTAAAAAGATCTGGAGCGCCAGTGTTATGGAGACACTTAAAAACAAAAGTTAAATTGTGAATAGTAGAAAGTGCCTTTAAAGGGACTAGTCCAACTTAATTGGCATAACACTTGATGGTGACCGTGCAGGGATCCATATGCCGAGTTGTCCAGTAGTCCCAGATGACTACAATCTCGTATGGTCGATTAAGCTAAGGTAACTTCAAAAGTCACCCTTCGGACGAGTGACGTTTTGCTTAACCACAGAATCTTTTAAAAAATTCTTGTATGTTTTTATGCATCTTCCCTGTGTTCTGATTACTTCTCTGGTACACTTAAAAATTTGAGAATAAATAACAATTATTCACCGAAATGGAGGTGGCTAGTATTGGATATTTACCGAGGCTGCGAAGCGGCGAGGTAAATATCCAATACTAGCCACCGACACTGAGGTGAATAATTGTTTTAGTATATACTAAAACAGTGAGATAATTGAGCACAAAATTAACAAAATGATGATTTTTAACTCATTTACTGTTGCCAACGATTACAATTTTGGCGCGCGATGACCGAACGGCCGTGGTCGTCGCTTTTTCTTAGCGACAAAACTTTTGAAGGCATTTGTTTAGCTCTTGGGGGGAAGTTTCTTCAAAAGGAGTTGTGAATTCTGTTTGTATTTAAAATAATTCTGTTAAAAAGATTATTAAATTTAGTTTTAAGCTTATTTATGAACAAGTCAACTAAATAAAGTAACGCAAGACTTAAGCTTAATTTGCATTTGTAAACAAAAAACTTTTTCACCGGTTTTATCGACAACTATTCAAGTCAAAAAGACAAAGCTTTACTTCTTAAAACTTCCAGATTTTTGATCTCCAGGCTGTTGTGCTATTAAATTTAAGTTATTTCAGCAGAGTTAATAAAGATGAATGAAATTTGGATGAAAATTATGACAATTTAGACACTCGCTAGTCATTAATAATATTTAGGGCTACCGTACCATTGATAGCAAGCTATCAAAGGATCCTTTGTAATCTTGCTGAATTGACCACCCTGGACAATACATGCTTAATTCAGGCATGGGATCCCCACCAGTTTTTAATCCACTTTTCTATGGAAATTGGTCAAATTTTTTATAATAAATGTATATCTTAAAAATGTTTTGGAATCAACTTGCTTCATATCCACTTTACGATGGTAATTGACCTTGATGAAATAATATGATGATTTGTAAAGCTTCATCCAAGGAGAATAGAACTGACCAATATCCTGTGTGAATGACTAGGAAACCCAGGAAAGGGGACTTCATGGAGGGAGACCTGGAGATAGGGGGGGGGGGGGAGGGGGCAGTGTAAAGAAAAGTTTTTTTTGGCCCTTTGGGCCTCATTTTTGTCTACAAATAAGGGGTTGGCTGGGCCCCTCCCCAGGATCTGCCACTGATAATGCTTTTTTATATAACTTGTAGGAACAAAAGTAATGTGCCGTGAGGGAGGGTGTGGCTGTTGTGTTGTGTCAGTAACAACGAATGATCTGAGCACTGGCAAAGATGCTACTATTGCTGTTAACTCGGTGAGAGATTTCTTTAATAATTTCCAATGATTGTTAGAACAAGACTGAGCAAGCTTTTACACTCTATATCTCTTTCATATGCTATATCCTTTGCCCTATTATTGAAAGAGAATTTCTTCTTGGGATGGGTATTATCTTATGGAATTTTGTTGAGCAAAATTGACATTTTAGCAGGTAAATCATTTCTTGATGTCAATTTCACCCTTCAAACAAATAGGGCATAAGTGAACACTCAGTCAGCAAAATGTCCATATATTCCATTCTGTAAAACTGTGATAGCAGTCAGATCAGTGACAGTGAGTGAGATTGTCACAAAGAGGAAAACCTTTGCTACATGTATGTTAAAAATTTAATCATGTTTTCTATCATACTAGTGCCTATTTCCACTTTGTGGAGCCAATGGAGCAACTGTCACTACAGTCGAAGGTATTGGAAAGTAAGTCTGGTTTAAAATTTTTCCTTCATGCTTTGGGAAACAATTAGCGATAAATTCGTAAATCTAGAAGATTGTGTACGTTTAATGCAAATCTCGCATCATCTGGTTCTTTTTAAATTTTTGGGTTGATAATAAATTATTATTGTGGAAACGTCCAGATCCCTAAACAGTGTATGTTTCTTTTTGGGATATTTTTACCTGTACTGTCAAGCGGTGCCATCAGCTGTTTATAAATTGTTATATTGGGTAACTTCAGAGCCGGCCTGCTTATCGCTATTGGTTTCCAGTGCTCGATCCATACCCTCAGATAGGGGTGGGGTTGAGGGGGGGATAGATAAGTGGGGGGCCCGGTTTCCAAAAAAATTTTTGTCGGCCCTTCAGGCCCCAGTTTGGTTTACAAAGTAATGGGAGGGGTGGGCCTCCTCATGCCCCTCCCCTGGATCAGCCACTGGTTTCCTCTTTGTCATTAGAAAGGCTATTTTTCTATACGCACTAGTGCTTTGTTAATATAAAGTTCTACTGTATTAGAGAAAAAAAGGGATACTGCTTTAATCTCTTAGTGTAATGTTATGAGAAATTGATGTTAATTGCCCCTTCACTGATTCATGTGCTACACGTGTTGTAGCGCGCGACGCATTCTTGGCGGGCTGAAAAGAGGATATGTCTGGTAACTAATACTTTTTAGCGGTAATGGATGGATATCAACTTTTTTTCAGTCGATTTGACGGATACCACCCAATCCAAGAACGACTTGCGGATCATAATGGAAGCCAGTGTGGCTATTGTTCACCAGGATTTGTCATGAACATGTATAGGTATATACCCTATCTATTACATTAATAAGCAAAGTACAAGGCCCAGAAGGCCGGCACCATGACACAGGACAACCAATAGGGATTCATGTTCTGTAGAAGTATAATAAGGCATGTAATCTGTAATTGCCGAGCTCAGAAATGTGTGGGTAACCTATCGTTCCACTAGATGGCTGAAACTATCAAATAAGCATTTACTTAATAGTCTTTATTAGTAATTGGATCTGTTTATAATGATGAAACAAGCATTGAAGGAACTTGATCGCCACCAAGAATTTCCATGATTTCTGACACCTGCGACATAATACACACAGGACCCTGTAAACTGACAGGTCGTATTCCTAAAGCAGGATTTCAAAGGTGTTTTTTGTCAAAGGTTTATCACTGTTTTTCCTCATAATCGAGGGAAAAGCGTCATCGATTTGTAATTGGTATTTCATTTCTGTTTCAGTTTGTTGAAGGAGAATCCTAGTCCAACCAAACAACAAATTGAAGACAGTTTTGGTGGGAATATTTGTCGCTGCACAGGTAGTAATAGGAAATGAAGATATGCTTTGGTTTTTAGTGCGGTTTTTAGTGGTTGATCATGGTGGCTGGAAGTTTCAATGAAGATACGATCGTCCTAGTGGGAATTGCATTTTAAGCAATTGCTAATTAACCCGAAAAAATGTCGGAAATTCCGGCAACGGTATTCGAACCCATGGTCTTTGCGTTAGCGCTGCAGTGCTCTACCAACTGAGCTATGAAGACCCATACATCGTCGGGAGCAGGCTAATTTGTTGAGTTCATATTAATTCGTACCCTGGGTACCAGAGGTTTTGTCTCGCGTGCGGCGGGAATTTTCGGTGTTGGCCGAATGAAGCCCGACATATCTTCGGCCCTACACTGTAGGCCTAAGCCACGAGCGGCGAAGTCGCGAGAAAAAAAGGAATGAAACATTGACTGAAGATGATGCGAACTGGGGAAATACGAATGTAAAAGAAGATATGATCGTTGCAGTGGTAATTTCAATTTAGGCAATTATAAATTAACCCGAAAAAATTTTTAACTTTAACTGAACGGGATTGAAATGTTCTTCTGTCGTTTTCTAGTTTCGATATTACTAACGCGGTTTCCGTTTTCACCAATTTAAATTGGATTGTGCTATCAAAAATCGGTTACCAATCTGTGATTAACCGCTTTAAAACCGAACCATTTCATTCTGGAAGTACGCCGCTTGGTTGTTGATCTGTGAGTCTGTTCCCGTATTTTGTGTTCCATTTGGACTAGTTGGTATTCCATGCCAATCCAAACTGTCTATATTACCTAAGATGGAAAATGGACTGGCTACTGACAGAACTCCCCCACTTTGCACATGGGCCGCGATTTCAAACTACACCTACGCTGGACCAATCAGCTTTTCTTTTGGACCTTGTTCTGTCCCTCTTATGACCCCGCTGGACATACAACGCTAGAAAGGGCAGGGGTACCTTTCTCTTATTTATTTAATATTTTACTGGCAGGTTATCGACCGATTTTAGATGCGATGAAGACATTTGCAAAATCCTCAGATCCGATAGATATTGAGGTATATAAAGTAATCTTATTTGTAGTTCAATTTTTATAGTAAGTAATACTTGCTCAAATTGTATGGTGGAAAGTGAGAAAAAAATGACGACGCAAACCTCGATAGAAGTTCTCGGAAAAGTCGAAGACAAGACACAACTGCGGCTTAGTTAACGCCCTTTTTGAACCCGTAGAAATCTGGCCCCAGTTGTGGGCTAGCGCTATGGAGCGGATCAGTCACTATTAGAAAAAAAACAGTTACCTCATCCAGTGGATAAATCAGATAGTGTTATCAGGCACCTTTTGAGCAAATGGGACCAGTAATATTGGTAGGAGTAGGGCATATTTACATACCCGCAATATATTAACCTGTACACTACCCCCATTCCCTTGAGCTAGCGGTTACAAGAGAGGTTAAGCATTAACGACGGCGATGCCAGCGAAAACGTCACTTATAAAATGAATCCGCGTTTTTTCAAACTTTGTCGCGTTTATTCCAACTGAAAATGTCGAATGTAGGCGAATTTTCCTGGAGTTGATTTCTTGAGGACCGGACTCAAGTTTAGAAAGAGAACAAAAAGTTCGTCGTCGCTTTTATGTTCTCCATAAAACGTGAAATGAGGCACTTTCACGTCCTAGTTTTTCAGTTACGGCAAAGAAATGTACAAAAACGTGTGACGTGCAAAGTTGTTGTTTTGCTAATCAAACCTATTGCTTTTTAGCTCTTTTTTGCCTTTCTTGTTGTCGTCGCCGTCGTCGATGCTAAAGCTCTCTAGTAAATTCGCCGCGGTTAGTTTTATTTCCATACGCGAGCTCGAAGATGACCAAAGAGAAAATAGAGGGTCTGTGAACAGGCTACCGCAATACTAAATGAGTGGTAAACTGTTTTTGTAGGAAATAGCAAGGTTTCCAGGTTCTTGCTGCAATGGAGAGATGCAGTGTTCAAGAAAGTGTGTGACATCACCTGGCGATCAGACTGACAGTTTAATGTGGTACTGTCCAACATCCAAGTCTGATTTGTATGCATTGATGACTAAATATAAGAGCGATAAGATCAGGCTGGTAGCTGGAAATACTGGAAAAGGTATGTGTTTGTATTTTTGAAGTGATGAATATATGAATGTCATATATTTGATCCGCAGACTGAAGAAATAAAGGCAGAGAAGATCATCGCAGTTTAAGTTCTTGTCCACAAGAATTCGGACCTTTTTTTTTTATTTTTTTTTTCACGGATTTGTGGACGGGGCCTTAAACCGCTCTGGAGAGCGGAAACAAAACAGTGCGGTTTCGATGAGCGGATTCACTGGGGAGCTTAAGCAACAACGAAGACGACGGCAGTGAAAATATCACTAAAAAAAAAAAGTTTTCGTCATTTCAAACTCCATCGCGTGTATTTGGAACCGCTCAGTTCGTCACATGTAGGCGACTTTTCCTGGAGTTGAATTTTTAAGGGATTTATCCATGTTCAAATAGAGAAAAATCTGTCATTGTCAGTGTCCACGTCCTCCATGAAACGTCGCATTGGGAGGTTGCACGTCGTAGTCGTGCAGTGGACGTCAAAGATAATTCAAATGTACTAAAAAGCGTGATGCACTTGCAGAGCAGTTGTTTTGCTGATAAAACCAATTTTTTTTTTGACGCTGTCGTTGTCGTCGTTGCTTAAGCTCCCTAAGTCACTAGGCCGCATTATTCCGCGCGACTAAAACATTTCGGGTCACGTGGTCCAAGCGAAAATGTGAGGCGTTTCCCGCCCCCGTTCGCCTCGGATTCGTCACTCAAGTGAACTGATTAAGAGGGACTGAGAAAACGCCGTATTCATGTAAAATGTATGGTTTTCAAAAATATCCGGATTTGTATGAACGCAGCCTAAGTAGCAACGTTTGCAGTTGCGCGGAAAGGAAAGCAAGGAAAAATTAATAGAGTTATGAAATAAACAAATCATTTAGACAATTTCTCGGAAGGCTTAGAATAAAACTAAAGGAGATAAATTTAAGCTTTTTATTGCATTTTGTGCAGGTATTTACAAGAAAGATGGTCCTTTCGATGTCCTGATTGACATCAGTCAAATTAAAGAACTGCACACCATTCCAAGTACAAATGAGGTTTGTAATTACAACATTTCTTCACACAACTGAAAATCTCTCGTTTGAATTATCTTTAAAGCATTTTTGTAAGTCGGAATCCTGGTTTGCAATTCCGAGGCCGACCGTCATTTGTTTTACAGTGCGGATGTATGTACAGTGTAGTTTAGTTGATAATCGTACGCCTTTTTGTTTCACACAAGTTTGATTACAGAAAATTTGGCAGTATCCTTACTTTCGTACCGTACCTGACAGTATCAGGCCAGAAACCAATTCCCCTATATGGCTATGAGTTTCATTAAGCTGCAACGTTGTTTGTTTTCATTGTAGGCACCAAATGGTAGTGTTGTAGTCGGCGCTTGCGTGCCCTTGAACACTTTCATAGATGTACTGGATCGCATAGCCAGCGCATGGGAAGGTTATAAAGTGATGGCTGGCCACATACGAAAGGTAAGTGCCGGAACACACGGTAATCAGTATCATAGTCCGGAAAAATTCAGGCAAAAAATCCAAAGTCAGGAAAAAATCGGGGTCAAGACAGTGAAAGGTCGGAATTTTATTTTGAGATTGTCACAGAAGGATTCGTGAAGTTTATGAACGAAATTTGATACAGTACAACTGTAGTATGATTATTTTTCCTACTCAGAGTCCTGTAAGAAAAACTAGATTCCTTAAAGCAGTGAAAGAATTGTGACATGTCTGCTTAGTGAAAACCTTTCTTCTCCTCAAAGAGTGACGACTCTGTTAACGTATTTTCTCCCAAAATAAGCATAGTGTGACTCACATCATCTGAATCACCAACCTTCCTACCCGCACCCCCCTACGTACACACAGGCGCGCAAAAATCACGTTACGTGACAGGGTAGGACAGTTAAGTATGGGTCAGCAACAGCTGCCAATAAAGGTTTTTATACAGTTGTGCTAGAGCTTGATTTGTTTGTTATCTTTCACAGGTGGCAAATGTTCCGGTCAGAAACGTGAGTTGTATACCTTGATACAATTTCTAAGCTCCCCTTCTCACTCCTGATAGTGGCCAAAGAAAAATTCACAAAAAAAAAAATCAAATTTTTGGTTGTAAAATCCAAAGAAATATAGGCACCAAGTTAAAGATCTGCCAAAGAGGTTCCATCTGAATGGTAACACCCTGCACAGGGTTTCGCCCGCAAAATTAACTAAGGTCCCTTCCTCACGAATCCGGGCAGGCTGAAGCTGCATACTTAATTGAATTCGATAATATCCAGTTTCAATCGTGTCTGCGAATTCCCAGTATCAAGAAGGTGCGATTTCGGTGAGTGGATACACTAGTTTCGTGTGGACTAACGGCCGATTCTTGTAATAACAAAAATGAGGTTAAAAAATATCCAGATTCTTGTGATCAGGGTCTTAGCGTTACAGTGAAAAGTCAACTCGCCATAACTTTGACTATCAGTGAAAAGAGTTAATATCGACTACCCAGGACTTGAAAACCGTATTTATAATATACCGCATCAAATGTTTGACCTTCTTCCCCTAGTAGTATACAGTTTTATAAAAACCTACGTTACTACCTTTTTTCACCCAGTTTATGCAAAACGACTTGAGAAAACCCTTTAAGTTCTTCTTCCACGCCTACCAAGTAGCCGGCTATTTTTCAATTCGTTTGCCCAAAACTTAATTGCTAGTCCCAATCTTTCTTAGTTTATTAATACTTTTTTAGGTTGGCAGTATTGCTGGAAATTTAATGTTGCTTCACGATCACCCTGGCTTTCAGTCAGATATCGCCCTTCTTCTTGAAACCATTGGAGCCTCACTGATTGTTGGTAAGACTTCATATCACACGAGACGTTGTTCATGGTATTTACCTAGGACCTGTGTACCTGGAGGTGTACTATTCCAGGTAGGTGACCCGCCTGTTCACATAATCTCTCAATTTAATTTGATCGCCATCACATGATTGGTGGGATGACCATATGAGAGATTATATGGACAGGCGGGTTACCCTACCTAAGCAGGTTACCTCACCTACCTGGGGTACCCCTCCTCCATGTAAACAGGCCCTTACAACTAGGCAATTAACATGGCTTTGTCTCTTTAGGTGACAGCTATTCAAGCACAGAAGCTGAATACACTCTGTCAGCGTTCAACAAGTTAGACATGACTGGCAAGGTTCGATTGTCTTCCAAGTTGTTAAAGATGTAGCGTCCATACCTACTGTCGAAATTTTAAACCTACTTAGTTTAACTACAAATTGTGTTCGTGTTTCAGGTTATCTTAGCTGTCTTGTTGCCCGTGTATACGAAGGACTGTATCATGCGTTCCTACAAAGTTATGCCAAGAGCTCAGGTAACACAATTTTTAAGACCCGTTGTCCTTGAAGGCATTCTACGCAGTACTTAGTTTTAATTACTGTGGAAAATACGCGAGGAGTAGATATCCGCTCTTTAGTGTTCATATGTGACTCCTCTCTGGAGCTAAATGACTGTACATTAGCTCTGAAGTGCACTCGGCTAGCCAATCAAAGCATAGGATTTGCATTATATTTCTCCCTTTCTAACAATCATGGTTTATACCCTAGAAATGGGCCTGAGCTTAGATTGAACTGGTCGCTCAAGCAGAGCTTGGGCCAATTTGACTGAACAAGAAGTCTTGGAAGAAAACTTAAATACCAAACCCTTTTAATTAACTCACTTGTAGTTATTTCTAGTTTTCATAACGGAAATCTAATATCCAAGACAAATATATGTTCAACATTTGTGTTATTCCCTGAGAAACAGCAGGTCTGGGGCTTTGCTTTGTGCTCATAGTCCGTGATGGGAGTCTACTTCCCGTCCATCCAAAACATTTATAAAATCAAAGGGACAAGAGTACAAAGCCATCGGTAACCATGGACGTTGGTTGATTAGTAAAAACACTTTTGTCTAGGTCCACAAGCTTGCCAAAACACATGGCCAATAATTTCCATATAAGACGTACCCCACAAAGAACAAGTTTCTATTGCTTTAGTTTTGTTAATTTCTGAATTTTTAGAATGCCCACGCCTATGTGAATGCGGGATTTATTGCTCAGGTGGACTCTTCGACCATGACTGTAAAGCTTGCCAGCCTTGTCTTAGGTGGTATAGGGCAATATCCAGTAAGTACATTTCCTAAGTGGCTCATTTAAATGGATGCCTATAACGTACACAGTGTATTGACATGGAGAGATCTCTTTGTAGATTATTTAAAAAAAAAATCCTTTTGTGCCAACTTTCCTCCCTTGCAGCCAGTGGCTGAATTGCGGAGGAACCAGAGAGGTGAGATCGGACGTCAGCATGTTAAGGCGCACTCTTGCAGCCATATCAGTCCATATTTTGATCACACCTCGCCCACCCAGACCGATGACGGCACAAGTCAGATAGACCATGACATCGGGGCCTACGTCCCTTACTCTTTTCGAACAATGTCACAGGTTCTTTTACGTCCCCTTCCAACTGAAGTACAAGGATGAAGGAGACAAGGCCAGCGGCTTAACGTCACCGCCAAATGACGCGATCATCTGAACTAAGAAAGGGGTTTCACAGCTAGCATGATCTCACCAGTTTTTTAAAGACCTTGGTTGATGGTCCGGCCGCTGTTTGAACTCATGACCTCCCGCTCAGCAGACCGGCGCTCTTCCAGCTGAGCTAACCGGGCGGCGATCATGATTGGATCATATCATTTAATGCTTTAAAAAAGTCGGGGAGCAGTGTTGAGAGCTCTCGCCTCCCACCAAAGTTGCCCGGTTTCAAATCCCGTCGTCGACGCCATATGTGGTTTGAGTTTGTTGTTGGTTCTCTTCTTTGCTCCGAGATGTTTTTCTCTGAGTTACTCCTGTTTCCCCCTCTCCTCAAAAACCAACATTTCCAAATTTAAATTTGACCAGGAATCATGTTGACGAAGAACCAGACAGTGGATTTGTTACCTCTCTAAATCGTTTTTTATTTAAAGGTGGACTCCTTTTAAAGGAATTGTTGCTCTAATTTGTTCTTTACTGAAGTTAGGAGTGTGCAGGCTTAAGGCTTATTTTACTGTTTTACACTTTTACTAGCAGTAATACTAGCTACTTGCACTAGTCATTTCACAATGCTTTCTTACTTTTTTCACTACAGTATCACGCCAAGAACACGGAGACATTGTTAAAAAATAAAGTCCTGACAGACCAGACCACTCTCAAAGGTGATGATACTTCTAAGTCAGGATATTTACCACGACTAGGTTCCTCGAAAGATGATTAAGTTTAACCCAGGATTAAGCTAAATTTTTCGCTAAGTTTTTTTGTCTAAAAGCATGTAACTCGTGCTCATAAGATATTGTTCAACCTTAACTCCAATATGCTACAATTATGGTAAGACAAAATGCCTCTCTAAACATTACTATAGGATGGCATTTATATGAACGGACAAATATTTCAGGAACAGGGCCTAGATTCGTAAAGACAGATATTGCTTGACTAATAGATAAAAAAGATTCCATAGCAAGATATCTAAACGCTTGCTTTGATGTTTCCAGATGCCTTGAATTCTTTAGCTAAAGAAATCAGTCCTAATTCTTCCCCCCTCGGTCCAAGTGTGAAATACCGAAAATCAGTGGCACTTAGCTTGTTTTACAAGGTGAGTAACAAGTCGGCTTGAAAACACTGACAAGGCGGTATTTGTGATAAGTAGTATTGGATTTCGCTTAAAAATTAAAACTTGCTGCTGATTTTGGTGAGCAGACTTGAAATAGTCCTTTGTTGTTTTGCTTGAAGCCAACTCTTTTTTTCCAGATTCCACTGAGGCATTTTCATTTAACACAATTTTCTTTTAAATTCCATTTTGAAAATTGAGCTATATTCATTGTTGTCTAGGAGCGTGGCGAAAATTTTTCAGTGAGGTGAGATGAGGGGAGGGGTATACTGTGTCACAACCAGAGTAGTATAGTGGAAACCGATTAGATCACTTTTTTTGCGCGTGAAATCTCATTTGTTTGTGCGTGAATGCATTACAGTCAACTCTCTCTAAGACGGACACCTTTGGGAGCGGCACTAGCTGTCCGTCTTAGAGAGATGTCCGTCTTAGAGAGAGTCAAATGGAGGGAGGAAAGAAAGGAAGGGACCAACACTAGGTGTCCGTTTTGCAGAGGTGTCCGTCTTATAGAGGTGTTCGTTAAGAGAGAGTCGACTGTAGCGCCATCGTAGCTTTTTGTATTTATCTCTGAAGAAAAATTTTTCATCGGCGCTTGTGTTTTCCTGCCTGCTCAAAATTAACGAGTTTCCTACGTGAAAGAGGGGTCTAACCAGTCCATGCCATACTACTATCCTCGGTACGTACCAACAAAGTCCATACTGTATTTTACTTAGAGTGACATTTTTTCGGATAAGCAAAGGGATTGAGGAGAGTTACAATCCTTAAAAATAGCTGTATAGATGAGTCACGTGGCGAGAAGGACCAAACATGTCTTTATAAACCAATTTTTAGAACGGCTGATGAAATACGACAAAATTTTTAACAAAGAAAGCTTTCAAATGATGGTTTTTGGCAAGCAGTTTGGATAGAAGTCGGCCAAGGCAGCGACAGTTAATTGTACAATCTTAGCGTGGATCTTGGTTTATAAATTTTCTAGCGTTTCGCGGAAAAACGAAAAGCGATTCCAGGAACCCCAATGTCCTCTCTTGTTACACCCCTGTTGACTGTTTATTTAATGAGGGCCTGCCCTTATGTTGAATTGTAATTATCATTATTTGCAGTTCTATTTGTCTCTTCTTGGGGACAAAGCCTCTGCAAGGGTGCGGTCAGCGGCAGAGCCTTTCATTCGCCCTGTATCGTCTGGTACTCAGAGCTATGACTCCAAACCCAAAGATTACCCGCTTACAAAACCCATGACCAAACTTGCTGCCAAAGCACAGGTAAGAAATGTTAATTGTATAATGCCTTTTCCTTTCTAGCGACTCATGTTTAGACTTGCGGTGTTTGTAGGTATAAGCACAAACAGTATTCATTCAAGACGTTCTTTAGACTGGAACGTCACCACCTCTTAAAAGGAAAGACGACATTTGCGGAAATATGGCGGTCATAAATCAAAATGTAGGAAATTTGTCAACTCTCGACAATCACTATTCTCGCGTTAAAGAACGCGGACTATACCTTTTAGCAATTCGTGGTCCTTAGAATTAGCGCAGAAGCAGCCAGTTGTTGCTGTCCTCTGTTAATAACTTCTTCTATGAAGTTTAACAATAAAAATGTACTGTTACAAAAGAAGGTAGTAGTTTTTTTTTACTAACAATTGCTGTTTTCAGACATCTGGAGAGGCTCAGTACGTTTCTGATATTCCCACGCAAGGTGGCGAGCTGTGTGCTGCTTTTGTAGTGAGCACTCAGGTAAGATTAAGACACAAACGTTTCCTAGATACATACATTCATACATACTTTATTGTTTCCTCCTAAAGGGGCTTTTCAGGAACAATCATTATTTACAAGCATTACATTTAACTGATTACAGTACTCAACCTAGTACTAATTACGAACCTTTTTAAACTTAGCTAAGAAGCATTTCCAAAAATTAAAAAGCTGGTTCCTTAAGAGACGTTTAAAAATTGAACAGATGAGCTTAATTTAAGAGAAGGCTCTAAATTGTTCCAAAGCTAAAAAGGTCTTTGTCCGCAGGCTGTTCTGAAAATAGGGCTGAAAAAGGATCTTGACTAGTAAAAAGAGATTCTAAAGCTATTTCAATTGTATTTTAACTTAATCCAATCCAAAGCGTACATTTCATATACTATGACAAAACAAGAGGGAAAAAGGCTTTGCCGGCTGTCGGCTGCTCTCAAAAGCTGCCATATTTACTTTTTAGTCCTGTCTAGGAATCAAATGTTTGACTTCCTTTTGCTCGTGACAAAACGAATCCGGAATTTGTTTCTTTTTTTGTTGTTGTTTACTTTTTTTAGGATACTTATATTGTAAAATATTTCTTACTCTTAGGGAAACTGCAAAATAAACACAGTTGATACATCGCAAGCTTTGGTAAGCAAAATATGCTTATTCCATTTCTAAAATTAAATACGGATGCATACAGACATATAAGTCTCATTTTTTATCTGTCCCTAGAAAATGCCAGGCGTTTTACAGTATATTACAGCATCAAACATTCCTAAAGGAGGCGTGAACAATTTTATGCCCGCTGGATATGACCCAGAAGAGGTACTAAATATGCCGCAGGCTAAAGTCGATAATCATTGTTTCGTTTTTGTATATTTATTTAGTAATGTTACCATTAAACAGCTTTGCTTAATCTTGAATCTGATTCTCAGGTGGAATCAATCTTTTCTAATCTATTATGAATCATTCTTGAGTGTGGCCTATTTCATTTTCTTTGTGGCTAAGTATTTCTGTTGACTAGAAAAAAATTGCCTTTTGTTTTAAGTACGAATTTTTTGTTCATACTGAACCCTTAAAGACCAAAACACAGGCGCGAGTAATTTTTTATCAGTAGCATGTTAGCAACACTTTCTGAATCCAATTCCTTTATGCTGCTGTAGCATGGGTGAATGTAATGTCATACTGAAGAGAAAATAAATTTGAAGCCTCCACATGCGAGTACAGTGAGGACACTTGTGACCTTTATTTCTGCCACAGTTTCCAGTTCTGATGTTGAATTGTGAGAAGAAACGGATGTACGGAACAGATATGAATTTTGTGCATTCTTTTGCCTTTTTTCCTGTTGTGTAAATGTTCTTTCACTTTTTTCCACATAATACATTCAATTTGTTGACCAGTTACTGACTAAATATCATTGTAGCGTAGCTTCTGTAAACTGCACCCAAACTCTTTTAAAGGCTAAAATGAAGTTGATTTTGTTTGTAACAGTTATTTTGCAGTGGAAATGTTTTGTTTGCTGGTCAGGCTCTGGGACTGATAATTGCTGGTAAGTTACATAAACACTTGTGAAGCTTTCTTTTGCAAAACTGAGTATGAACTGATCGGTCGGCTATAAATAAGGTAATAAATCCACTAGACCAATCAGACCTTGCAGCAAATAACTTAAAAAGTATAGAGCAGTAATACATGGCCGGGCAAGTATCACAACCGATTCTGTCTTTAACCCAGATTAGCTTCGGGCGATTAACAAATGTCAGTACTGGCGGCTAGGTTGGTAGTTTTGAATATGAGGCAGGCTATTTTTGAGAGTTTTCACTTGAAACGCTTTCTGACATACCTCTTAGTCACAGACAGAAGTTGCTGTACAGCTCTGATTAGTAGTGGAATTCAGTGGTGTGGACTCGTGAAAGTTCTCCCTTAGAAAGTCACAATTTGTAGCAATGTAAAAAAGAAACGTTCGCTCAAACGCTTTCGACATTCACCGCACCACGTGTGTCATAGCCTGTTTTGAGCGTTTTCACTCACGTGGCCAACAACTATGCGAATTTAGAGGAACAAAAGAACGCTTTTATATAAAAGAAGACTCCAACTCCCTCAAGTTTTGTTTGGAACAACAACATGGCCGCCGTTTCATTGTTTTGGAACACCAATATTGCCGCCGAGACGTCATGTGAAAACGCTCTATACCCTCTCATTTTTTCTTTTGTTTTTGTTGTATACATTATTTATTTATTTATTTTGCTTTAAAAAACAAGTGTATCTAGTGTTGGATACGTACACTAATAACCTCAAATGCGAAATTTCATCCTTTTAATCCATTTGAACATTTACTTGTACCAATCACAAGTGAAAATACGGAGTTCTGACAACATCTCAATGTTTGCAGACACCCAGCGTCATGCAGATGAAGCTGCTAAAGCTGTGAAAGTAACTTACAAAGAACAGAAGCCTCTGATTCTCACCATAGATGAAGCTATTGCGGCTAAGTCATTCTTCGATCCCCAGTCTAAACCCCTGAAAAAAGGCGATGCAGCTGGTAGGGTGCTTTCACCTTAAAAAAATGCTGATGAAGCGTTTTTTCTTTGTGTACTGTATGTATTGGTGTAGTCTGCGTGGCAGGCGTTCGAAATAATAGGAAAAGGATATTTGAGACGCGAGGGAATCGTGAGGGGTGCGCGAGGTAGGAGGGAGGAAAGAGGGGAGGGAGGGGAGCCCTTCCCTCCTTCCTCGCGCGCTCCTCGGGCTTTCCTCGCGCTTAAAATCCCCTCTCCCTTCCTTTTCGAACGCCTGTCACGCAGGCTAGCGGGGTACTAGCCAACAAACCAGGTTATTGTTGTCTGATAACTGATAGTTCCATCGTGTTAACTGCGAAACTTTTCAAACCTCGATCTTGAATGTAATCAACAACAGCTTTTTGCGCCTGGTAATTATCGGGACTTTCGAGAAATGAGTCCCTGGCCCCGGTTTTTCAAACGTTGAATGGCGCTCCCCGGCGAATAAACCATTATCTAATTTAAACGTTTTATCTTTGATTATCGTTTCCGATAACTTGATTCGATAGCTTAATTCTACTTTTTCTTCTTTCCTAAGCTGTAACTTCAGAGCAAGTAATCTTTATCTCCCTAACAAAATTCTATGGTTGTTTCCTAACAGCTGCTATTCAAAACTCACCGCATGTCGTGCAGGGATCCATATATACTGGTCATCAATATCACTTTCACATGGAAACACAGGTGAGAAGACATGATAAAAAGAGAGAATTGGTAAGCTTGTTTGCACAAGAGCAAGTCTCCTTTAAGTTTTCTCTCCAGATATAGTGACTAGTACAGGCGCAAATTGTAGAAGAACAAAAACAGCAAGACTAGAAAAAGCAATTTAATATAGTTCTTTTATTCACTTATCATGTCTTTTAAACCAAAAACAAATTGAGGGTACAGTTTTAAAATACCTTCAAGGACGGCAGTGCTATTTCTTGGTGGTCACTGCTCCGGGCCAGCGATCTACTTAGTACTTAGGTAAACCTTCAAAAGCAATTGACCAATAACGGCTACATGAAGTAACCTCATAAGCCGGTATCCATCCCGTATAAATTAAGTGTCATTACGCGCCTGTGATATCAATTCGTTAAGTACTAGTCGTATCGTATTAGCAACTGTTTTCTAATATTCAGTCATTCATTATTACTTATGACTGTTGTTCTCTAAAGGGACAGCGTGGCCTTGTGTAACTCAAATCAAACGGCAAGATAAAAGGTTTTGTTATTGACGTTTAGTCCTCTGTTTGATGATAAAACAGGTAGCATTGTGTGTTCTCGAAGAAGATGGAATGACTGTTCATTCGGCGACCCAGGGAATAGATGGCACGCAGGCAGCTGTTGCACAGACCTTGAATTTCCCGGTTCAGAGGTATGGATACTGAACTCCCTCCTGCTAGAACACCTCCCTAGTTAAGTCTAGTGATCCGCTGAAAGAGTGACTATCCCTGCTTTATGACAGTATTTATAGACCCTTTCAGGGTTTTTTAACTTTTGCCATGGACAAGTTAGGGACAATCCGTTGACATCAATGGAACGAGGACCTTAAAATCTGTAAAATGACCAAATTTGAAAGTGATATGTAGTAAGTGAGCGAAGATATGGTTTGGCAAAGTTGCGAAAAGTTACATACGTTTGTATGGGGGGGGGGGGGGGGGCAAGTCTGTGCCGCCCCCCCCCCAACCATACAAACATCTGTAAAATTTCGCGACTTTGAGATGTTATATCTTCGTTGTTTTTAACAAATCAATTTCAAATTTTGGCAGTTCTACTAATTTTAAAGCGTTCTTTCCAGTGGTGTCGACGGATTTTCCTTAACTTGTCTCCATGTCAAAAGTTGAAAACACCGTGAAAAGGTCTATTCGACCGGGTCCAGCCAATCTTTCCCCATTAGACCGCGTGATTTTTATGCGAACAAAAGCGTAATTTCTTTTATTGTTTTTGTTTGTCTTTCCTTCGTTTGTATCAAGTATTAACATGAGCGTGAAGAGGTGCGGGGGTGCATATGGAGCAAGACTCACTAGAGCCAATCAGATCACCACAGCTTGCGCTTTAGCTGCTTACGTCACTAAAAGGTAAGAGTCCATTAAAAGGTGTCGTTCTTGTTGACCTTGTCGCCGTTTATATAAATATTGTAAATATTTTTTTTTTACGGACGCATACTACTATGTAATTCTGGTGACTGCTAGCTTATGAGCGAAATATTCGTTAGGTTTTATATTTCTTCTAAAAAAAATTTAAGAAAAGTTCGGTAGCATTCTTCTAAATTCAGTGTCCGATGACGACGATGATGATATTAGAGAGTTTAGCAACCACGATGACTACGCTAGTGAAAATGTCACTAAAAAATATATTTGCGTTTATTAATTATTTTTATTGTTTATTTGTTTTTTTTTAGTCACTCAAATAAAAATCAAACGTTACAAAAGGTGTCAATTTAAATGTAAATTGGTGTGACAAGGAAACCTAAAGAAGCTGGGAGCTTATATTAATAGGCTTCCTTAAGCTACAATCGGCGACAAAATGAGTTGAGACACTTCGCCCAAAACTGGGCTTTTTTACATTTTATTCACTTCAAAAGGAGGAAATATAGCTTTCCTCCCCCATCCCCTCCGTGCAATGTTGTGCCCTTGTTCTAGCTGCCTATAGAAAACAACAAACACCCCAGGGGAGGGGTGCGGATTCGTTTGTTCTCCGAAACTACCCTATTTAAGTACAGTGTCTCAACAATTTTGTCGCCGATTGTAGATTACAAAGGCTTACTTGATTGCAGAGTGTGTAGAAAACATAAAACTTGAGCGGCAGAACGACTATCAATGAGACAATTGTTCAGATTTTGTAATTGGCAATGAATTCCAGATTGTTGGTTCTCGATAACGGATACTGAACTGTTTAATACTAGTTCTACAAAAATGAGGTCTATACTGAGAGGCTAGTCGAGTTTCATAATAGTGAACCTGATTACTACTTAAAAGAGGTTACGAAAGCTACTAGGCAGGAGATTATGGTGGTAGTAATACATAAATGTAGCAACAGAAAAAGAATTATTGCTATATATGTTAATGACTTTAAGTGGGCTAAATAATGGGGCGGTATTTGCTAGATAGTGAGCTTGTGGTATAAGCCGCACTATGCGCTTTTGCGTTTCCTCGACCTTAATCGCGTTTCTTAAGCTTCGCTCAATTTGCCGAATAAATATTCTTAAGCAATGTATCCAATTTCAAAAAGAGAAAGGAGCTTTTGTCGTCGTGTATTCATGTCTTTTATCAAACGTCGCATCAGGAAGTTTTACCTCCTACTCGTGCAATGGACGTTGATGAAATGTACAAGAATGTGTGATGCACCTAGCCTGAAGTTCATCCGATTGCTTCGAGTCGTTTTCTCCTCTCAACAACGTCTGAATCGACCGGCCGTTAATGCCGTCCAGGACGTCACTCACTACCCGAAAACCGGGTAGTGATTTTGATTGGCTGATTGTCTAAACATTCGCATAATTATGTATAACTTTGAAAAATTTTAGCGCGATTGTCGCTTGATATTCAGCGGATCGCACCCCTGGCATTCTTTCGTTTAGTTCAAACATTTCGATAAGCTTAATCTTTATCTTAAACAGCAAAATTGCCCTTGTCTTCGAAGCTGAAATGCTAAATTGAACTGCGAACGAAGAATCATTGCGGAGAGTCGGTAGGTTTTTCATTTAGAGCCGCTTTGTGGTTTCGGCGGCCGGTGATTTTGTTTACGCGAAGTTTTGTGAGATCAATGTTATAATTCGACCTTCTTGCTATTTTTGCCGTCAAGTGTAATGATTCTGTTAGCTTTTCTTTCTTGTCTCCTTGTTTTTTTCTTCGTTAAGGACCAAATAGCGTCGTTTCAATTAAAGCAAATCATTGTGTTTTTGAACCAAGTGTTCCGTGTATCTGTTTATTTCATTGCGTGATTGCGACCGAGTTTGTTTATAAAATTTAGTACAACCGGTTCAGAGTTGTACAGCGTGCAGTTGATAGTTTGAACCTTAAACATGAATTACAATCGGAAAAAATAAAGCAGTTCTGTATCATGCAGACATTTCCAAACGATATTTCTCGGTTTGCCACTTGAAAATCGGAGTAGTGACGTCACTGGACGGCATTAACGGCCGGTCGATTCAGACGTTGCTGAGGGAGTAATAACGACTCGAAGTAATCGGATGAAATTCAGGCTATGATGCACCTGCAGTGTTGTTATTTTGCTTATTAATCCAATCGTTTTCTGGACGTTCTCGTTGCCGTCGGCGTGATGGTTGTTGATGATAATGACGACGACAATGGTGATAATGATGATGATGATGAAGATGATGATGATGATGATGATGATGATGATGATGATGATAGTGGTGACGATGATGATGGTGTTAGTAATGATGGTGGCAACGTTGAATACGATATTGATAGCAGTGAAGATGATGACGACGACCGTGGATGGCGTTTAAGATTGTGATGGTAATGGTGGGATAATGGTGATGATGACGATGGTTGTGATGATGAATGGTTTGAATTTTGTAGGTGCGAGATTTGATTTTTGCATAGCTTTAAACCTACAAATTGAGATTATTATTTTAATCACGTTTTTAGGCCAGTTCGCATGCGGTTGGATCTAAACACGAACATGGAGTTGGTTGGATTAAGAGAACCATTTAAAGCAACTTACAAGGTAACCAAAAATCCCCTTAAGACGCAGCACAGGCAAACCAGTCTTAAATTTGATCAGGCAGCAGTGGCTTTCAAGTTCCCATTTCTATCTTCTTCAGTTCTTTAATTTGTCTGCTTAGTACTTCATATTCTGAAACGATTTCAACGACAGTTTAACATCAGATGCAGTTATGAGATTTGAAACCCCGGAAGGGACCGATCATCAGGACGTCAATGCCATGGTAATCAAGCGTAAAAACAAATGTGGGAAAGAAAACAAAGAAAACAAGTCGGCCGAGGTCGAAAGGGTGCTTAAAAAGCGGGGATGTCGATTTTCATCTAGCTCAATCCCGATAAAAACTAGATTTATGTTATTGAAAGGAGCAATGCAGACCATTTGTTAAATCAAATAATGTTCCGGACACTAAAGTGGTAAAGGTAACTGCGAGTGCATATTTTGAGAGAAATGAAGTTATGTTATTGTAAACAGCTATTTACAAATCTTTTTCCTGATTTCACTGCAAGGCAGTTGAAGTCCCGCGAAATGATTAAAAACTATCTGAACAATTTGTCCCGTTGTTGATGGTACCTAATTTGCTTGTTTATCATTTACTGATGTTCCATTCCTTTCGTGTCCTTGAATTACGAGGACGTATCCCTGGTAAGCACACTAACACTAAGTATTTGGTGTAGGTTGGAGTGGCAAATGATGGCAAACTGAATGGTATTGATATGAACCTATATGCAGATTGTGGTTCCAGCCCCAATGATCTTGATGTGGGTTATGCTCAAACATGGGCTGACAATGGTAAGTAGTATTTTATTATATACACCTAATTGCAATAACGTTGTCTTAGAAAAATGACAAAAGGAAAAAGCCAAATAGGAATTTAATAGGCTAATTAAGCCACATTCTCGTGGTAGATTCATTTGCAGCCGTTGCATTTCCCCCCTGGAATTTACAGTTTTATTGTCTTTCAGCTTTAAAACAATAGCAAATTCCAACAGGCAAATACGACGTCCATGCGTGGATTCTGTGAATAAATTCGTTAGGCTTATTAGCCTAATTAATTCCTATTTGGCTTATTCCTTTTTTTCATTTTTCTATAACAACGTTTTTGCAATTAGGCGTACATACTGACACATACTCACTGAAAAGCTATGACGTAAATTTTTACACGCAAATAAGTTCTAGCAAGTCAGTCAGTCCACCTTTCTCGTGTCTTTTAACTTATGTGCTCTTGTATTGTAGCTTACTTCTGTCCTAACTGGAACATCGTTCCTTACGCTACTCGCACTCACACACCAGGAAACACATGGTGCCGCGCTCCAGGTATGTTGCCTGTGTTCCACCCATTTTTTAGACCTCTATGTATAATGTGAAAGGGCTGTGTAATAAATTGTATGCAAATTCTGCCGTTAGGAGCTAGCCACTAAACTAGGAGTTTCTATATTAAAGTAAGCTCTGGCGTCAGAGCTGGAAGGCAATGTAATAATACGAAGAATACAATTTCAAAATAAAGTAAAGTGAAAAAAAAAATGATTGCTGGGAATTAGGGTGGTTGCCTTTTTAAAAGAAAAATATGCTATTTCGATATATGCATAAAATGGGAAAGCCCTTCGAGTAAATTTCAAGAGTGCAAGCAGATGATAAACGAGGCCTGAGTTTTTTTTAGTTATTGCTTTCAGTTTATATATTTTTACGTTTTCTTTATTTACCTATCCACTATGTGAGCAATTTTTGCCGATTCGCGAATGAAGATGCGAAGATGTCTACGCATGAATGTGGTGCTCGAGAAGTTTTTTTTGACATGTAAAAACAATTGGACCCGGCGGTAGCCTGCGTAGCAAGCACTTGCCAACGCGACAGTCAAATAATTTTACATTTGGGGTTGTGTAACAGACAAAATCGGAGTCAAATATGAAACTGATGTAGTTTCAAACGATCACCGGGGGCGATTAATTGGGATATTATGGTATGAGAAGTACAAGTTTTTTTTTTTTTCACTGATATTGTTTTTGTCCTCTTAGCTTCCACTCAAGTAGTGTTTTTCATGGAATCAATGATGGAACACGTAGCCAAAGAACTGAAGCTGACACCAGAGCAAGTCCGAAAAGTGAATCTATACCAGAATGGCCAGGTAGGGTTAATAATAAAGTGTGGTTATAGCCAATAAGAGGGGCGAAATAAAACAGTCATTATTTAAACAATTGCGAAACCTCTTTATCGGCGAGAAGCTAGAAGAGACGGCTGTATTTAAAGAGAAAATATTTTCGCGGCTTGGTAAATATCCTCTGCTTTCAATGACACTGAGATAAAACAAACTAAAAAGAATTAAGAGCAATTTTGTTTTGCTCTGAGAAGAATTCACTTTCGAGAGAGCCAATCAGAGCGCCGGTTTGGTATACATTGAACTACCATGTGATCCGGAACTAGTCAAGACCATTATTTTTCTTCCAAGGCTTTTTCAGAAAGAAAATTATATTGACCGAAATAGTAATGATATCCCTTTTAGAAAAATGGATGCCACCATTTGCTTCTTTATTATTTTACAGGAAACGCAAACGGGAGAGACACTCAAATACTGCACCATATCTACACTGTGGAATGGTAATTTATGTAGTTATAATAATAAATACATGCGGTGTATATTGCGCTGAAAATTCATTGAACACAAAGAGGTGCCAGAGATGCTTACAAGCAGTCAAGACAGGAGGCTCCTGCTGAAGGCTAATAATACAAACCCTGACTTGTGCGCAGTTGTCTCTTGTTATGTGCAAGCGGTTAAGGAACGGTCGCGCGAGAATATTACAGCATCTGGGGCGAAGGGTTTCCCATCATCCCCCGCACTTCCCTTGACCGCGCATAAGAGACTGAGGGGCAACTGAGGGGCAACTGAGGACGAGTCAGCTACAAACCCTGGAACTTACAATTTACGCTTTTTTGAAGACTTGAATACATCCTGTAGCTACCAATGGTTCCCTGAGACAGATGTTAGCTGATGCCGTGTCTACATCCGTCATTTACTATTTACTTGTTCATCGCTTTGCGTCAGAATTAGTTCGCCGTCTTAGAGATCTTTGTTGTTGTGTACTAGTGCTGGTCATTTATTGCTGCTGTTTCGCTTTTCATACCTTTGAATATTCATACTTTAGTTCTTTTTAAATAAAGGTACAAGGAAATACTACCCCTCCGCCAAAGGAAAGCATAGTTGGTTTCTTAAAGTCTTCGTCGATGTGCACGAGAAAGTGTTTTAGATAAAGCTAACCAGGTTATCTTGGTAGTAGGTGTCAAAAGGTAATGTTTCTTCTCTTCCATCTTTTTAGATATCCTTTCGACTAGTGACTTCCAGAACAGAAAGACTGCAATCGACACCTTCAACAAGGTACATGAGCATTTAACTCTTCTTCAAGAGCCGGAGGAGTTTATTTTCACAGTATTTATTTCAGTCAAGTAGAAAACAAATGAAAACTACTTTTAAAGATTTCATTATTTACACAAGTAGCCTCGGCAGCATTTACTGCACAAGGGCTAATGCAGCCGAGCAAATGTCTGAAACTAGTGAATCAAATGAAAGTCATATAATCGGGTTTAGAATCCCAGCTAGTTGGAGGTGAACCTGTTGGCCATTTCACAATTGTGGTCGAGGATTTGAACTTAGGATTGCCGTGAACAAATCAGGCCACAGTTACAAAAAATAAGGTGGCGCTGATTCAGTGAGGGGAGAGGAGAGGCTCGATACAAAGAATGTTGATATAGTTGGATGTGTTCCGAAATTTTTTTGGTATGGGGTAACTATCCAATCACACCCCTTTATTTATTCATATCCTCCCCCGTCCCCCAGCCCCGACTTTTCACAGCTTTTGGTAGCCAACTGAACCCGTTTTCTTTTTAGAACAATCGTTGGCGGAAACGTGGAATAAGCGTGGTCCCTTTGAAGTATGGAGTGTATTACGAAGGATCCATGTTCACTGCATTGGTGTCAATATTCCATGCTGACGGCACAGTAGCTATTGCACACGGAGGCATTGAAATCGGCCAAGGAATAAATACTAAGGTAGGGGCAGTTGATATTACAGTGAAGCCTCGATTACCCCAAGGAAGATGCTTTTCCTTGAAAGTTTCTCGGAGCGAGGTTGATCACCTGGCCAGTGAAAAATTAGGAAAATCTATGATTAAGGGCCTGTTTACATGGAGATGGAGGACCCTAGGTTGGTGAGGTATCATGTGGCGGGTCGCCACACCTATCATTTAAACGTGATCACATATGGACTGGCAGGTTACCCCACCTAAGCAGGTTACCTCACCTTCCTGGGGTCCCCCACCTCCATATAAACAGGCCTTAAATGAACAAATACCTGGAAAACGAACATTTTGACAGAAAGCAGAAGCATTCAGTGTATAATTTCTTGGCGTGACACTTTCTCTCAAAAAACGAAAAGTGGATAGTCGGAGAATGGTTACGGTACATGGACAGAATCGAGTCTTACCTTGCTGGGTTTTGCCATAATCATGTTTCTTAAACCTATTAAATATTCTCTAAACATAAACAAAGAAAGCTGGGATGGTTGCGTAGATCCATCCCAGAAAACACGTAGAGGTTCGTTCTTATTTTCTATATGTAATCAATAATTTTCTTTCTTTATTTTTTTTTATGATAATTTTTTGTCTTGAATGTTGCAGGTAGCTCAAGTTGCAGCTTACAAGCTGAATTGCCCCCTCGAGATGATTGCCATTAAGCCAACTGCAGCGTTTACCAATCCAAATAGTAAGCACAATATAATGATCAATTAACCTTAACCCTGTAAGACCTCACGTAAACCTGCAAAAAAATCCATGCCATTCTCCCTACATTCTAAAAAAGAGTTTTAATGAAGATTTGTCCTGGAGCAAGATACTTTACACTCGAGATCTTTTCTTTTATAGAGCGTTTTCACATGACATCACATCCGCCATATTGATGTCCCAAATTAATAACACGGCGGCCATGTGGGAGTTCAACCATTTTCTCACGAAAAAACTTTCTTTTGTTCCAATAAATTGAATTTACCATAAATTCCAATAAACTGCTGGCCACGTAAGTGAAAAAACTCTGTTCCCTGGACCGTTGTTTGACTCAGCGGTAACAATAAAAGTATAGGAATTGAGCCGGCAGTGTTGTACAAACATAAGGGAGCTTGAATATCGTTTAATATGTTTTTGTTTCCCAGCTAACGAATTGAGAACTTTAGTACAGTTTACAACCAGTATCTGTTATTCTCTGTTCCCTGTTAAAAATAATTGTTGAAAGCAAGGAAAGAGAAAAACATAGGAAAAGAGTAAAATAAAACTATTACATACCAAAGAGGAATGCTGTTGCTTAAGAAACAAGCGATCGGCGTACACCGTTATATCTTGTCGTCCTGCTTCTAAAGTGACACTGAATTGTTTACTTGTAGGCGGGAGTACTGGTGGAAGCATCACAAGTGAGCTGTGCTGCAGGGTAAGATGACTGTTTATGGTGAAAGGCTAAAAGGTTTTAGAACTCTCTTCAAAAGAATGACAGAAAAAGCCTTTGCAATTTGAAGCCAAAACAACTTGGAACAGTCATGCGATTATTACAACTTTTTCAACTTTTTAGTTTTCGTTTTGTTGTCGTTGTTATAGTTTTTGTTATAGGCTCGATATCCCAATCTCCCCATCCCCACACATCATTAAATACTCGTTCAACAAGTATTATTTTGTTATTTAGACCGTCATGGGATGCTGCGACATTTTGAACAAAGTTATTGACCCAGTCAGGAAAACCATGCCAACCGCCACATGGCCTGAACTGATCGCAAAGTGCTACGACAATGGTCTGGATTTGTCAGCTAAATACATGTGAGTTTTAAAATATCAGTGTTATCCATAGCGTGAATTGTAACATGTACGATTGATTTTACTAACGTCCTTGTAACCTGAAAATCTCTTGACAGAATATTCTTTAGCAGTTCCTATGTACGGTATGATGTTTGATGTTCTTTTGACAAGACCCAAAGTACCATCTGCCTCAGCGGTGACATTGGCAATGTGATCATTCCATGAAAGAACACTGCTATTTAACAAATCCAGGCTTGATCGCTACGCAACGAAACTAAATCAACTTTAGTCCCATCAATGTGATAATCGTAACGCAAAGGAGTCTCCTTTTTTTGTAATTTTCTGAACCTTACATTTACAAGCATTAATCCTCATCTGATTAGTCCTACACCACTCATTTGTCTCATTTATTATTATTCAAAAAGCACGGGCTGTGATTTGCAGCAACTCAATTTGATCTATTCCTTTTTGACTGTTCAGCTTATTTGGAACTACTTTGAAGCGCCAGATATTTCTTCCACCACGTTAAATTTTATAGTTTTATGTTTATTCAGAAGATTTCCACCTGGGATGTTTGAGTAAATGGTAAACACCCCTGGGCAAGTTCTGTTTCGTAAGAGGCCATCTGTATGATGACATCATTTTACTACTGCTACCAGAATCCTGCAGGGCCTGCAGGGTTTTGCTTTCTTGAGCAAATAAAGACTAGGATCACTGGGATGGCCAAATTTAAATATAAATGAAAAAAAGAAATGAATTCTGGTCGTAGGTATCGAGCAAATGGCCTATTAGTCATCGCTCTGAGGCTCTCTTAATGGCGCACTCTTCCCTCCCATAACATCCCTCGCGTTACATAGGAAAGCCGACTATGGACGAGTCAGAAACAATTTCACATTGTTTTGGGGTATTCCGGGAGCCGGAGGTCGGCAAAATCCCTTGGTATATCTGCAAAATATTCTTCCCCCCTCCCCCACCCCACCCTTTGTACCCCAAAAATTCACAACCTTCTTATCAAAGACTAGATAATGGATTCTTACGCTCTTTCAGGTCAAGAAGCACGACTCCTTCGCTTGTGGCATACAACATTTATGGTGCCACTTGCACTGAGGTGGAGATTGATGTGTTGACAGGAGAAAGGGAGATTTTACGTACTGACATACTTAACGACTGTGGACAAAGGTAAAAGGGTGTCAGATATACCGATTATTTTACATTTTTTTATCTGCACACTAGTTTTTTGTTGTTTGAGTCATGCGTTGTTTTATGCATGAATGCACTACTTAGTTTTTACATTCTTAACTCGCTCATGCATGCAACTGAGCCATTGTACAGGGTTCAGTTTTTCACTATATTTAGCTATTATTGAATGAGGCTGAGTAGGATATGAAGAATTATGCAGATCGAGGAGGGTGTCGTCCGTCGAGTTGTCTTCTTGCTGTTCGTGCTATGTTTTTAGACAAAAGTTCGCCGTAAAACGAGTAAAATGTTCCGTCATTACTCACGTCGAAAACAACTCAAACTCGTACCCAGGTCTTCTCCGTTAACGGCGTTTCCTGCACTTTTGACGCCTACGGTTCAATATGGCAAAATTCTTCCAAATTTGGTCAACAGTAGCTGGTTATGATCAATTATGCGTATGATTTTAGCCAATCAGAAAGGGAGAAATATTTTTAATGAATAATAATCTTATTTGAATCTCAGTATGAACCCTGAACTGGATATCGGCCAGGTGGAAGGAGCGTACACGATGGGACTGGGTTTGTGGCTGACGGAGAAAATTATCTACGATCCGCAGACAGGAAAAAATCTCACTAATGGAACGTGGGTAAGTGACCTTGTATTATTCCGTTTCTCAACAATTACATTCCATGAAAAATCATTTACGTTACAAAAATCAGCGGGCGATATGAACGCTTTAGCCGAAGTAGCACTTTTGTCTAAGTCGGAAAATCTCGGAACCCGTAAAGCATAAGTAATTTAACCCTTTCACTGCTAGAGTGATATGAAATTCAAATGAAACTTCTTTGACACTACTTTCACGAAGAAAAATTGGTGTTTGAGTGGCAATTTACGAAATGGAATTGCACTAACTTCAGCCACTTCTGGGAATGAAAGGCTTATTGAAGTCTTGCGAGCTGGCTAGTCATCCGTTACAATGCATCCAACCCATAGGGACAAACTGGCGAGGAGCTTACTCCTCTGGAATATCGTTTCGTTGTTTGCTCTTCATCTTTGCTGACCAGCCGCCGGATGACTGTTTTGAGACCATCGTGGACTGTACCAGTGCTAGAAGTCCTTTCCTTAGTTCCCGTGGGCATAAGCCATGTTTTCAAGGTCCATAGCCACATGTCGATAACTAATTAACGTTACACTTAACCTCCAGGAATACAAGCCTCCCGGGTGTAAAGACATACCGATTGACTTTAGAGTGTCACTGTTGAAGAATACTCCGAACCCAAATCCACTCGGCGTCCTTAGGTCAAAAGGTAACAAAAAGGGCGGGGCGGGTTTGATATACTAAAGATGTTTAAACCACTAATTATACATTAATATACAGACTTAGCCGGGGCTAAAAGCGAAATTCTCGTTAATATACTTGAAAAAATCGTTTATTGCTGAACGGCGAGGGCAATGAGAACGGTAACAAAATCTATATATCTAATTAGCAAAAGTTCGACGTTCGGCCCAGGCCGAACAGATCATTTTATGGAGGAATTGTCGTATGTGCTCGCCAACAATTTTGTTGCTTGTGTTCCTGTTCGCGTTTATTTTTTTTTTCACTGCCGCTCATTTTCGTCTTGCTGGCCGCACGATTTCTCATGTTCTCACCGCAGCTATGAAATTTTAATGTTTTTCTTCCAACGAAATTCGTCTCTTTTGTTTTTAATCACTCGCTCTAGCTCTTTCTATGTTATCCACGTGAAGGTAGACATAAAAAATAACATCGAAAAAAGACTCGTCTTTTTTATTTCTTCCCTCTAAAAGTCTGAGTGGCCATGGGATTTCCAGCCAAAAAAAATACGAGTTGCATTTGGTTTGCCATACCTGTGGTGCGAACGGACGCTCACGTGACTACCAAATTTTCTTACCCATGGCGCCCCGCTGGGTACGCTTGGTTCGTCCGAGAGCTCCGCTAAAATTCAATAAAATTTCAATGGAATTGCGGCAGGTAGTTAATAGTTTGGTCCTTTACAGTTACTTGCAATGCTCTAGTCGGGTCTCTTAATTTATCGCTGCCATTTTTCCTTTGTAGAAATAATACCTAATGAAAGTTTATACTTCATTTATATATTCATTCATTCATTCATTTATACTAGTAATAGTTGACACTACAGCTGCCCCCGCTCTGTATATTGTCGGGCAATAGCATTCTTGCTCGGTGTGTAGCTCTTTGAAATATACCGATTCATAAGGAAGATTTTCACACATATTCCATACAATAGGTGAGATAAATACAGGAAACGCAAGGTTCCATGCACAGTATCAGGTCGATTTCACACAGCTTTGATCAAAATATTCTCAGTTTCGAGAATAGTTTATTCTAAACCATAAGAAAAGATTTAATTAGAAGTTGAATTTTTCGCTTTTTCTCTTTCACTTTTTACATTCAGTTCATTTTATTTGCCGGAAAGGAAGCCTTAGAAATTAAAAGGACGTTTGATCGATTCACACTCGCGCATTCTAGTCTTATTTTAAACTTTATAGCGGAAGGACCTCTGTGAGCAGGGAATAAGTCAGCACAGAATTTGATTGTCGGCGAATTTCTGTAATCGTCCATCGTTCTGCTAGTGAGAAGCTAGCCGTTGTTCACTCGTCTTGCTTGTTTGGGGCTGAGTCTTATTCCGGTCAAAGAGGGAGAAAGAGTGTCTGGCAAGGTTTCCAATGAAAGATTTGTGAACTCGTGTCTTGCAAACTCTCCAAGTGTTTATATATACACAGTTATACGCACCTGAAAACTTCTTCTGCGCTTAACGAGTGTCGTTAAAATTTTGGTCCATAACTTTCACTGAAACAACTGCTCCACTGAATGTCACTGATAACACGTAACGCAAAAGAGTGTCAAAGTATGACTACACAATAAATGTCACAAAATCTACCTAAGCGGTCCCTTGGGGATGTTCTGTCTTTACGTCATCCTAACCATTTCGTACTTGCGGGCGCAAACAATAGAAAGGTCATCATTACCTACCGATTCCTCGCGGCCCCTGTTCAAGCAAATCGAGATTTTTTCTATATTGACTGTATGACTGTATATTTCAGCTGTAAGTACTTTCCTTAATATACGCGCGAGTTACTAGAGTGCCTCCTCGGGATTTCGCCCTCTGGGCGAAATCCCTGCGGGGGCAAAAACCTTCATTTGCAATTAATATAGCCAATATGACCAAAAGGATTCCGACAGGAGGAACTGTATATTCTTGTTCAGTCAACCCCTTATCCTTAGAAAGTCACCGGTACAGCGTCTTTATAGTTTATACGTCGACTTCTTTTATTGTTGATGTGTTTTTATTTATTATTAGCTGTTGGAGAGCCTCCTTTGTGCATGTCCTGTGCGAGTCTGTTTGCCGTGAAGCACGCTGTGGAAGAGGCGCGAAATGAGATTGGTAAAGGAAGCGAATATTTTGCAATGAGTAAGTCCATTTTATCCGTCTGTTTAGTGCAATTACTAAGCGCAACAACAGCTTCAATCAGTCGCTGAAGAGATTCAGAAAAGTCATTTTTTATGCTGAACCTGTGCAAGAATTCATACGAAGTCGTGTAAACAGTACGGTAATCTGTAAAAAAAGTTGCAAGGTTCCGAGGTAAAGGTCGCACAGGTAAAAAAATTAGTCCGTAAAAAAAATTATCCGCACCTGGGTAAACGGGTCTACCTCTTCCCTCGCTTTTGGAAAAAGAGGCCTGGGTCAAAGCTACCTACTGATGTAATTGATTAGATCAGCCAGTAGCGGGTCAGTTAGACAACCAGGGTTTAACAGCGGTAGAAAACATTACCATTATTGATTGGTGGGTATGCTGTATAACTTTCCCGAATGAGCTTTTCATGAACAGCATGTTCTTTTTTTCTTCACAGACGCGCCCAGCACGATCGAGGATACTCAGTTAGCGTGCCTTGTGGAGTCCAGTCAGTTCACGTTGTGAGAAAACTGCCACTTATAGCGAGGAGTTTCGACTGCTTACGACTAAACGTTCTCGTTGTTAAAATCAAAAGAGGATAACCAGTGTCGCTTCTGATTCTACATTATTATTACTCTCGTGATGCCAAACTTTTGCTAGATACATATGGTATGACCGACGGAGTTACATTAATGTTATAGCAGTGAAATTTTCCACAGATTTTCTAAAGTGTATACGTTGTAGATTTGGAAGGCAGCAGCGGTAAACAAGATCTTGAGAGAAGGAAAGCTTGTCTAACAAAACATACGTTTCCAGGGAAAACAAACACAGAAACAAACAAAACAAAAAACGCAAACCCGCAAGGACAAAAGTTGCATGTTAACAAAGGCTATCACTGTTGAATAAAGTAACTTGGCGGACTAAGAAAGCTGAAATATGCTAGTTTGACAGAAAAAAATAATTCTGGAGAAAAAGTGGTCATATTTAATACAGCCGCAAACTGTAATAACCGAATTGAAAATCGACCGAAACTACCATTAACAATTTCCAGCTTGGTTATAACAGTTCGCAGCTGTGACCAGGCCAGTATTCATAATTATGCTTGAATACTTCACAATGTCGATATAGCCCTTAGCGCTGTGAGTTTTTCATTAGGTACAGAAACGACTAGGAATATTTGTATGATATCCATTACAAATAAAGTGTCAGTGTGGCGGGATTTCTTGTCGTAAAAAGTATGTTAAAATTATAAACAAGCACTTCTTTCATGTACGAAACTGAATTCTTACATGGAATACTCTGATGGAATACCATCGGTACGATTTGTGCGATTTTTCCGAGTCACAATGGCATAACTCAGTCCAAAGATTTTCTTAGTGGTCGAGACGACTGAGTTTGAGGGAGATCCTTTCCTGTCCCTCTTGATAAGAATGATTAACAAGGTAATTCGCTTTAGTTGTATCCGATTTACTGCCATAATTCCTGCTTCTAATTTAAACACATAAGCACGTCAGCCATGAAATGCGTAACCAAAAGGTAGAGTTGTTTGTACAACTTGATTATTATTCTAGAAACTAAGGAGCATCTATCCTTACGTAATATAACTCAGGCCTTCCTTAGCGAAATGATCCTGCCTTTTTAAAGGTTATTTTCTTTCTTTTTTACCAAGTTTTGTCACCCTCATTCCCAGTCTCTCTCTTATTCCCGTCTACTTGCTCCAAGGGACGGGAACGAGGATGAGTGTTTGTATCTGCACTAATTTGTTTACAAATAAATATTAGTCTTTCGTAAAAATAATAGTTAAACGTTGAATGGATAGGAATAAAAAATAACAATTAGTGCATTGGGTCAAAGTTCTAATATTCAAATTATAGATATTTTTGCTGTTGTTTTGTACCATTTGTATCATTGCTCTATCCAGTAGGAAATTGTCCGTAGTCAGAGTCACCTAAAGTACTATACCATGGTTTGATTAAAAGTCTTCGTTTTGCTTGCTGAATGAGTAAGCGATGTCACCAGCCTTCTTCGGAACTATACCATGGTTGGATTAAGAGTCCACTTTTTGCTTGCTGAATGTGCAAGAGATTTCTCCGGCCTTCTTCGGAACAATCTTCCTGATTAATCCATAGCTCTCGAAGGCTTGGTAGATTCCTGATGAACGGCATAATAGACGTTACTGAATCACCCAA
Organism: Porites lutea; assembly: GCF_958299795.1. Classification (NCBI taxonomy): domain Eukaryota; kingdom Metazoa; phylum Cnidaria; class Anthozoa; order Scleractinia; family Poritidae; genus Porites; species Porites lutea. Next base: position 38,108,494 of record NC_133202.1, read on the forward strand.
TGGATTACCGTGCAGGTTTAATTTAATCAGTGTGGGATTATGGCGTGAAACACTTTCCAGTAGAGAATACACGTCATTTCCATCAAGATTCAGCTCCCGTAGTTCTAATACCGACAAGTTGGGAGAAAATTGAAGGCTTTCTATGAATGTTGCAAAGTTCTTTCTCATGCTAAAAGAACCTAAAGAAAGTTCCTCTAGTTTGTCAAAACTGAATGATAGCTTAACATCTACGACCTCCTCACTGCTTTGCTCTGTCGCCCCTGTTAATCTAAGTAATCGTAACGATGTCAAAGTGGGCAGTGATCTACCAAGCGCTGCAGCAAGGTGTGGTGTCATACTGAGCTCATCGAGTACCAGGTGCTGAAGTTGCTCGTGTGTGATACTTTCAACTAACTTTGCCGCCGCCGATGACGAGCAATGTTCTACGTCAAGACAGAGAGTGATCGTGTTTCTAAAATGTGGCAGCAGAGAGGTAAGTTGTTCCGCTCCCTTTGGTGTCAGCACATGACATGACAAAAAACGTCCAAAGTGTTCAATACACCAAGGTTCTTCATACAATTTTCCTATCTCCCACGAGCACTTCTCTGTTAGCGTAGGAATTTCTTGTAGGAGACGAACCATCCAATCAAAATCAGGCTCTATTATGTTACGAAGTACAATACTGTTTAAACTTTTGTTACAGTTTCGTATCAGTGCCAGAAGCTCTTCGGCGTCACAATTGTCAGAAAAGTAGTCATAAACTCGTAAGCTTGTTAGAAATTTCAGACTAAATAACCCTGAACGCAACGTCGAAAAGTTGGTTACAGAAGTAATTCCATTCGCCTCAATAAATACCTTGGCATGTGTGGAACAAAGCAGGTGCAAAACTCGTAAGCTTGTTGGAAATTTCAGACTAAATAACCCTGAACGCAACGTCGAAAAGTTGGTTACAGTAGTAATTCCACTCGCCTCAATAAATACCTTGGCATGTTTCAAACAAAGCAGGTGCAAATCTCTAATAAAAAAACGTACTTTGCCAGAATTATAACTAAGAATAGCGGTGAATCCACATGAAACATATGCTGATAAAAAATAACAATTAAAATCCAAGAACCTTTTAACAAAGTCACACATTTTCGGAATTTCAGTATTTACATTCTTTAGACGTTCGAGTGTTTCAAGCCTGAGTAGAGAGTGATGCTCGTAGGGAAAAAAATCCCTACGTACCTTGGAAGTGAACTCGAAATGAATAGACCAGTCTGTAGACAGACAAGAATTGCAATCCTTTAACTGAAACAGCTCAAAAGGAAAGTTTCCATCAAGGAAGACACCACCAACGCAATTGAAACAGTTCCTTGACAATAATTCACCTTTTGACTGAACTTCTTCAAACGAGTTCCAAACCAATCTGAAGAAAGTGCGATGCCTCTCAGTGACCTCGGATAACGGTTTGTCTGTTTCCTCTACATCTGGTACAGTTGCGGTTAAATCCAGTGAAGGATCAGACATCCTCACCAACTCCAAATGCTCGAAAACTTTCGCGGCTCCTTGGTCAGATAAGCCACATACAAACATGAGAACGTTCTCTAAGGCAATACAACCCTCTAAGGTGCGAGCGTGCTTTTCAAATGGACCAAGATTTCCTTCAGGGATAATCCATCTATAGGTGATGAACCATGCTGAAAGAAATTCTTGAATACTCTTGTGTATAAAGGAAACCATTCCTGCTGGTCTTCTGTTTCCTATGTGCTTCGTTACTTGAAGTAAGCCAATAAAAGAACTTTCTTCGCAGAAAATGGAAGGAGGCAGCTGTTTGTAATCAAACACGTGATCGTCGGTGAAAAGACACTTTAACGCCACCTTTCCGATGTCACAAAGGATCTCCTTGAAATCTGCTACCTCAGAAAAGTCACAAGAAGCAAATGCAGAATGTTTCGCTTGATTGTGATCTAAAACGCACTGGACCATCTGCACATACAAATCTGTTTTTGTTTTGGGCCAGTTCTCCAGGTTACCTTTTTTCCACAGAATGCATAAAAATAAGAGAAGTAATGGACTTTTTGCTAGAGCTAACAGGTCTTTCCCACGCAAATGAGCGGATAGATTTACTGCATCTTCTTCGCTTCCAAGCTTTCTCTTCATGTAAGACAAAATGTCATAGTGGCTAAAGCCAACAATCTCAGCACGAAGGAGTTTTAGGACTCTCCTTTCTCGCAAGTCATCCGCTTTGGAAATTCTACTGGTTATCAGTACGCAACAATCTCTCAATTTGTCACCTTTGAATATCTTGAAGATGTCAGAGTCGCATCCGCATCGATACTCGTCGTAGCCATCGAACACAAGTAAAACTTTATCCTGGTTGTCTGTGATATATTTGAGAAGGTCGTCTGTCATGGATTTATCCTCCTCGGCAAAAATGTTGGAACAGCTTAAAACATCTTTGAGGCTTTGATGTTTTGATACTTCTTTCAGATTAACGGCAACGAGAAGTTCGAACTTCTTCAAGGCAACGGCCGTTTCGTCATAACCCTTTTTATCGTCCAGATTGAGTTGAGCCCAGTCTAGAGCAAGCTTCTTAACAAACGTGGTTTTCCCAATTCCCGTTTGTCCTTGCACGAGTATTCTTTTGGGAAACGTATCGCTCTTGTTCGCAGTGAAAAGATCGCAGTAATGATTCAGCTCGGTTTGTGATGGCCCAGCTGCATGTTGTTCCTGCTTTACCCACGACAATCTGGTGTAGATTTCATGGATGTCAACAGGATCTAACGTGGACCAGACGGATGTGGGCACAGTTGCTGAGTCCTTGTAATACTCAGCTAATTTACTTCGGCAGGTTTTTACATCGAAACCGCCGTGTACGGAACATGGCTCTAATTGAGAAAAAAAGGCAAAATATTAATTAATATTTATCTTTCAAAAAGTTCTTGGGGGTACAATAAGAGCATCGAACTTTGCCTGTCGGTCTCTTATAATTAGTTCGGTCTCAGTTTTATGTGTTTACACAAATGAGGAAATCCCGAATATTATACTGTGCTTTGCATGATTTGTGCTCCTAAAATCTAAATCTTCGCGAAATGCGGCTTCCAAACTTTCTAAAAATTGAGTACCAGCGTAATTGGTAAGAAAATGCTAGCGTGCTTCTGTGGCGATAGAATAATAAAAATGATGAATTCCAGGTCGTATGCGAAAGACGTTTCATCAATATAGATCTTTTAATAATAAATAATTTATTTATTTACTTAAAAGTTCTGTTAACCATAACAATACCGTTTTCATGAGGAACTGGGAGCCTTGGACCTGATGCTCCACTCTCTGCTCCAGTGTCATTCCACCTACTTGAGTCTTGATCAAGGCCACTTGGAGCTACAAAGTTATTAACAACAAAATATTACCAAAAAATGATCAAAAATGGTCCGTCAAAATTCTAAAATACTTCAGCCGATACATTTGAAAAGCGCGAGGATTTAATTCCCAACCGTTGCCTCCAAGGAAAACAAAAACCACAAGACGATGATAAACTGACCTCTTTTGGTGTGGGTAAAGACGTCGCTGAAGGAAAAGTCGGTTGTCGCCTTTACTAATAAGGGACACCTGAAATTCAATTTCCTTCTAAGCTAAGGAATAAATCTTGAAGCCGGTTCCAACGTCGCATTTCACACTTGCCAAATCTGATGTAACTGAGCGGGAACATTGCATTGAAGTCAGCACATGTGAAATTCGACGTTTGAACCAAGCTACAAACAAATGGGATCTGCATCTAAAATATTATACAGATTTAGCCAAGGCTTAAGGCGAAGCTCTCGTTGTTGCACTTATAAATGCAATCAAACAAAACATAAACTTGAAACTACTACAAAGAAATCTCTCAAATCTGCGCTTATAACATTACGTACAGTGGACCATTTATTTTTGGGGAAAAAATGCCTGTAACTAATGGAACAATGGAAGTTAGATATAACCGAAATTTTGTAGAAAAGAAGACTCTTCTTTGTTGTCTTTGCTTTTTCTCTCTAAAGGGCAGGTGGCCATTTACCGCCAAAACACGCGGGTGCTTGAATTCGACACTTTTCCCTGGCTTACACGAAAAGGCGGACGTAAAGACGGTCATGTGACTACTACGGCCCTACAGAGGGCGCTTTGCGCGCGAGAGGGCTTCGCTAAAAATAAATGATACTTATTAAGTGCTGCGGTGAACATGATCTAATATTTTAGGGGGTGGGGGGGGGAATTTTGGTCAAAATTCTTTATTAAGAATGACGAGATGGACTAATTCTGGCCTCAAAAGGGAGATTGTTTCCCCAATTTAGCTCCAGCGTACCTTATAGAAAGAATGCTTTCCGAAAATGGCACAGCTTTGAAACAAGAAAGGATGAAGTAGGGCCTCTTTTCAATTATAAGGGGATTCCCTCAGTTGGAAGAAAATGCAGATTGTCTGCATGTGGCAGTAGCTTAAAATTTACTAAATATGAAAAATGGAAATCAGGGGAGAGGAAATGCGCCCTCTAGCTATGAGGGACGCAAACATTAATTTATTATCTAAAAGGAAAGTTTGTCCCAAGCTTCTGTTTCAAAGCTAGGGTAAGTGACAAGCCACTGATGTCAAAATTAATGATTTTTTTTTACTCTTTCGCAAAAAACTCATTATTTCACGAGCAATGTTTCCTTTCAAAACTGAAATTTTTTAACTTGAAATAGCTTGATAAAATGTCAGTAACATTGAAAGTTCTACCTTGATCAACATGGCTGCTTTGACATATATGCATGTTACCAAGTGATGCTTCCACGTCATCAGTTGCAACACGCAGTTCCAATTCCTTCTCAGAACCTTAAAGAATGATAAAGTAACAATATATTTGTTTTTCAAAACAAACTACAGGTGAAACCTCTATTAAGCGGACACCCCCGGGAATGCTGTAGTGTCCGCTTAATACAGGGTATCCACCTAATACAAGTTTCGATAGATAGCGTCATATACATGTCAAATACGTATGCCATTCAAATGAACAGTGGAAATTATGTTAAGAATACTCCCAGAGACTTTCACGATATATGTTTGCATAAATTTCTTTATCAAAGTGGACCAATTGATCATAGTACCACAAACATAGATTGCAACTCAAATTTGAAGAAATCAGATGAGTGAAACAAGCTCTACACAAACAAAGCGAAAAAGAAAACAATACTGTACTTTGAAACTTATCAAATAAGTTTGTCAAGTCACGTTTTTTAATTTAAAAATCGAAAAAGTTGTGGGTGGCAATTCAAGGTAATCTTTCCCCCTTTTTGGTGTCCCGCATGTTGGGTGGTGGAATTTGATTACAAGTGTCCGTTTAATACACATTGGTTACAATAGAAAAGACTATTTCAGGTACTTTTTAGGTGTCCGCGTCCACCTAATAGAGGTCCACTTAATAAAGGTTTCATTTAAAGTAAATAAGGGAAATAAATTTTGGGACTTCAGCTACTGTCCACTTAATAGAGGGTGTCCGCTTAACACGGTATCCGCTTAATACAGGTTTCACTGTATGTGGATAAGCTACAGCATGGCTATACAAAAATATGTAAAAGGCCCTACTGATCAACTCCCGAGGGTAGATTGGGGGGGGGGGGGGGAGAGTACTTGTGTTAATTTTTGCTGGGTATGTCCCACTGGCCTCTCAGAGCCCCTACCCCATTATAGTCTATTCTATGGCCAGTTATAGACCCCATCTTAGCACCTTTTGGGCATGTATTTAATTTTCGTGATCCAAGTTTAGTCACTGTCTATTTCTGTATATACCTTATAAATCGTTTAAATAGGTCATCATAAATAATGAATTAATATGGGCCTTTATGCCGCGATAATACGACTGAGCCCGGTGATACACGAGAGAGAGCAGCGGGTGAGTAGCCTCTGTGACCCCCCCTTTGAAAAATCCTGGCTATGCCCCTGAAACACTTTACTTTTCACCTACAGTACAAACATTCTGGTACATTTGCTAACTATAAACGTGAAGAACTTTCTTACCCCAAAAATCAGAAAATGATTATGTGAGCCCTTTCTAGTAACTCTGTCGAAAATGCGACCCAATTCTAGTCAATCCAGTCGTGAAAATGTGACCCCATCCAGAGGCACATATCATCCCTATTAGCCTCTTATAAGAAGTACCCCCCCCCCCCCCGACTCAGACTCAACTGCAGCAAAACAAAGGCTTGTATCCAGCTCAAATCCTCCAGATAGATATCAACAATTACATTTAACAACAAAATAATAAATCAAGGTTTAATTCTTGGGATTACATGACTGGACAACTAATCTTAAATAATTCCCCAATATAAAAAAGGGTTTTGAAACATCTTGTTCCTAAAGCTACACATGTGACAGTTTCTCAAGATTTGCAACTTGACTTGCTTTGACCCGTTAACTCATTTTATTGGATATATCACTGTTGCAATTAATATTGGGTGGCATCTATCAGCAGTAACCGATCCAGGGGAGGCCACCCTATTTTTAGATCAATCAGAGGCCCGCATGATAACTTTTTTTCCAGACTGCGCCCCCCCCCCCCCCCTTTTCTGAAGGTCTCGATTCGCCACTGATCAGTATCAGCAATACATGTAGAGAAGAGCTAAGAAGTGTGAAGTCACAAAAACTGAAATTTTCAATGGCTTGGATCAATTTGCACCAACAGGATGATTTTTAGCAAGTCAACATTTTTCAAGTTGTTCTTTAATTTCTTGATGCTAACCAATCCCAAAATTTCACAAATTTAGTTTTTGTGACATCATCACTACTCTCCTCTATATATGATGTAAAATAATGATTTGTTCTTTCTGACAAATTTGTGCTAACCAATCCCATAATTTCACCGATTTAATTTGTGACATCATTACTTCTCTTCTCTAAAATGTTTAACTAAACAATTAATGTACCTTGATCAAGGCAGCTTGCACCAGCTGACGTTCCATGATCATCAGAAATAACACTCTCTACTTTCTGCTCAGAACCTTCAAGAATAAATAAACAGTCTTAATTGAACCATGTGTGAACATTACAGGCCACTTTGGCAGAAGTTAATATTTGATACTATGCTCACCAGTATCAAAACTAACTGCGCTTGTACCAGCTTGCCCAACTCCACCAGATTGACCTTTAGTTATAAGAACAAACACTCTATTAATAAATATTAAATTTTTATACACTGTCTTGGGTGTGAGTTGCTTAATTATGCTTGTAAACGATGAAATAAGTCAAATGGAAAATAGAGTAAGACATTGCAAAGCAGCAAATAGGTACAACAGCAGGCTGCTGATTAGAGAACAGTTAAACAACATTATTGATACCTGATGTTTTTGGTTCCTTTCTCCATTTTTGGAAGATATTGGATGCGCTTCTTCTTATTTGCTTCCCAAGAGTATTTACTTGCTTCTTAGGGTGACGATCTTCCATTCAGCAACTTAACCAAGCTTCAATTTAATCATCAGAAAACATTAATGTAATAAACCCCTAGTAAATTTTTTGCAATATTATATTCAAGCTAATGCTCCAATGAAATTTTTTGCAAAGTTGCCGTGGAAACCTTAAAATAAACTGTAATTGGCTCCTTGAGGACCGAATACTGTTTACTTCCCTTATAAACATTACTATGGTTTCCAGATAACTTCAGGCAGGTCTCAATAAATTGTGCAATAAGTAAGAAGTAAGAAGTTCATTGTACACTCCCCTTTTTAGTGATACAAGACAAAGGTGTACTGTATCATAACGGTTTTAAGAAATATATATCTAACTGAAAAGGAGGGGAAAAAGTACCTAAGTTTTGGTCAAAAACTCCTATGGTACAATAAAATGTTAAAACCTACATTAAAATGCTTGTATAAGGATCAAGAAATTTCGTACCAATATTTGTCTTTAGTTTTATGCCTTACTTAATTTGAGGTCTTTATCTAGGCTTTGCCGGTGCACAAACTGACAACAAATGATCGCTGACCAGCAGATGCTTTAAATAAAGGAATATTTATTGGTTGTGAATTACGTGCTACATGGCCAAAGACATGGTCCCTGGTAACTAGCTTGGATGTTGACACATTAAAACCATCATCCATGTATTTTAATGCAAAAACTGAGTGTCCCCTCGATATAATAATGCTGTCTTACAGGTAAACAGCACAATTCTCAGAGAACTGGAAAAATGTGATCAAATTTTTTGGCTCCACTTATTATCTGGGCGACAATAATTATTATCTGTACGTGTTCCAATTTACATATATTTCTGTCAGATCGCTGATGAGCAGTAAAAATTTTACTGAAAACAAGCGCGTTGATTAAAATCGCGAGAAGGTCTGAATTAAAAGTGTGTTTTGTGCAATTTATCTGAGCTAGCTTATAAATGCATTAGAAGCAGTGACAGCTGAGATATGGGAATCAAATGTCAGGGTATAGGATCAAATATCACCCCTCCCTAAGTCCTAAACAGAGTCCATAGGTGAAGGTTCCTTGCCCAGGAATGAAAACTTTAAAGTTCAGTGGTTTACAAAATCATCTGTCGACTGCCGAAAACAATGAGGAGATAGTTCTCAAACACCAATCATGGATTCGTGGTAGTTAGGTTATCATAAATTTATATCCTCAGTAGCATGAGATTCCTAGTCTACTGTAAAGGACATACTTGTCCAATACTCCAAATTTATGCATGGCATCGTTAAATTTCTCATTGTTTTGCTTTGTTCTTTTTTGTTATGCTTTTGTACAGTATTATAAATACAATGAAATACATTATGCTATGCATAAATTTGTGGGAGTATTGGACAACCTAGCCTGAAATTCAGCCGATTGCTTGGAGTCGTTTTCTCCTCTCAACAACGTCTGAATCGACCAGCCGTTAATGTCGTCCAGTGACTCACTCACTACCAGAAAACCGGGTAGTGATTTTGATTGGTTGATTGTCTAAACATTTGCATAATTTTGTATAATAATGAAAAATTTTAGCGGGATTGTCTCTTGATATTCAGCCGATCGCATCCCTGGCATTCTTTCATGTAGTTCAAACATTTCGATAAGCTTAATCTTTATCTTAAACAGCAAAATTGCCCTTGTCATCGAAACAGAAGTGCGAATGAAGAATCATTGTGGATCAGTCGGTAGGTTTTTCATTTAGAGCCACTTTGTGGTTTCGGCGGCCGGTGATTTTGTTTACGCGAAGTTTTCTGAGATCAGTGTTATAATTCGACCTTCTTGCTATTTTCACCGTCAAGGGTAATGATTCTGTTAGCGTATCTTTCTTGTTTTCGTGTTTTTTTTTCTTCGTTAAGGACCAAATAGCTTCTTTTCAATTAAAGCAAATCATTGTGCTTTTGAACTGAGTGTTTCCTGTGTGTGTATTTCATTGCGTGATTGCGACCGAGTTGATTATAGAATATAGTACACTGACCGGTTCAGAGTTGTACTGCATGCAGTTGATAGTTTGAACGCTAAACATGAATTACGATCGAAAAAAATAAAGCAATTCTGTATCATGCAGACATTTCCAAACGATATTTTTCGTTTTGCCACTTGAAAATCGTGTTTTACATTTTGCATGAATTAAAGCAAAGGTCAAGGAGTAGTGACGTCACTGGACGGCATTAACGGCCGGTCGATTCAGACGCTACTGAGGGAGTAATAACCACTTGAAGTAATCGGATGAAATTCAGGCTATGGACAACCCTCATAAAGGAGAGAATTTCTTTCTTGTCATCAAGGTAGCACACGGTTGAGCATGTCTCAATGACTGATGGTATGTTGTTTACGTAGATACTGAATAAGAGGGTTCCATGCAAGTACGCTACTTTGTGACACTCCACACCCCACAGGTAGAGTGTCAGACAAGGCAGCATTAATGCAAACCACTTGACATCTTTGAGACAATTAGCCGTTAAACCAGGAGACCACTGATGCCGGGCCAGCCAAATGGCTTTTAGTTTTTGCAATAAAATGTTGTGATTGATGCTATTGAACACTTTGCTCATGATATCCAGATAAACAATAGCTGTTAGCTTTCTCTTGTCAACTACCTCAAGTATTGTGTCCATAGAGACGATAAGAGAAGTTTCAGTGGAGTGCCACTTTTTTTCTGCTCTGTTCCACCGCCACTCGCTTGCCACCTTTTCGCACACTTTAGATAAGATAGGCAACAAAGAAATTGGCCTATTGTTCCCTGGTTCTTCAAAACCACCCTCTTTCAAGATTGGTGACACTTCTAGGATACAGGTGCTGGTGGTAAAAGAAGAATTTATAATAGCAGCAATAGAAGGAATAATTATAATTACACTGGTACAAAGTCCTTGATCACACGAGTTGGTATCTTGTCAAGACCTGACCCTTTGTTTCTAGACAATGATGATACAATCTTTTCAACATCTGAACAATGAACTCTGCTAAAAAAAATCTTGTCCCAACCTGTATACATCACCACAAGATATAGCTTCAAGAATAGATCTTTGCCATGCGGCAGCCATTTTGTCTCAGGAGATTTAAAAAGCTTTAATAATTGTTTTTTTTAATATGCATGGCTAGCCTCATAGAGAGAACAAGGCTAGCCATGCATCAACAAAGCTTTTTAAATCTCCTGAGACAAAAAGGCCACCACATGACAAAGGTCTATTACAACAAAGATGTCTACCTCAAGGACATTTCCAATGCTCCCTGGTTCATTCTAGACACTTTTGATTATGTGGAGGATAAACTACATGTATATTATTACAATACCCCATTTACTCAGATTTTAGATCAACATGTGCCTCTGAAAACTCTTAAAGTCTGAACACGGCCAACTCCATTCATCAATATAATATATATATTGCCTTAATTAATGAAAACAAGAGATCATTGGCAGAAGTTAGCTACGCAAACAAATGATCCTGCCGCCCGGCCATGGTCTGGCTACAAAACTTTCAAACTGAGAGCTTCATGTAGAAAGGCTGAAGGGAATTTCATCCAAGAATGTACATGTATTATCACAAAATTCAAATGACACTAATGTGATGTGGAAGACAATAAGATCATGTATCCCAGAGAAATTGGGGAGTGTGTCGGTTTCACAGCAATGATGATAAAACTATCGCTGACAGATTAAATCAACTTTTTACTTCGGTTGGAGAAATTAAACAATGAATCAAAAAATCAAACAGCCTGCTCATGAATGCGGTTACGATCCAGCTGCAAACCTGCAGCCCGGAATTTTCAAGTGCAGAGCAATTTATTGAGTTGTATGGTTGCTTTAATTGAGTGTGGGATAATGTGCTTAATTTTTTTTATCAATTAAGTTTGAATTGTTAGTAATAATAACGACAATAAGGGACTTGGAGAACTGTCGAGTTATTCTAGTATATACATGTAGGCTTGTTTATAGCCTATGTGAGATTAAAGGAATCACATAAATCATGAAGCACTTTTGCCTCCTTTTCATCTGGTCAAGGCATATTGCAATAGAAATCAGCAAGAATAAAAATAGGAATATTTTTTAAATCTTATTGCTAAAGGAGCAAGAAATTCAAATGAATCTATAGGACGTGCAGACAACAAATGATTTAAAGTTTCGAACTTGTATTTTAAGCCGTAGCTAGGGAAAGCTCAGAGGGCAGATACAGCGTATGCACGACAACTCCTCGCTTGAGTCTAGTGCACCTCCTCCAGGCTTATGAACTTAGTCTAGTCTGTGCAGTATAACTGATGTCACCCATTCCAGTTAAACTGCAGATACCTAACCCTATATCAAATTACAGCTTATTTAATGGCTACACTGCTGATCTTTTTGCAGTTATTTTAATTGATGCAATTGATTTTTTCTTGCCTCTAACGTCATTAAGCCAGCTAAAACAAAAAAAACCTGTCCAGGTTTTGTCAATATTTTTGGATTACAATGAAAAGTTACAGAACAAGAATTATTTTTAAAAACAACAAAAACATTTAAAGGAATGAAAATGTGAGGTTGATTCAGACAGTCACAGTAATTATTAATAATTTGAAAAGCCATAAAAAAATCAACACTGAAGTTTTGAGAAATTGTTGGTTTAATACAATTGTAAGATATATTAGGCAGTTCAATACTCTTCAATTTGATACACGGTTTTAGGTACTATCATACTGTCCAACCTTTTGAGTACATGTAAGTAAAATCAGGATATTTTTATTAGCAAGGTTTCACGCAAGTGCTGAAGGGGAGAGCCGCCAGAGGAGACCTGGGGGAATGCTCCTCCAGAAAAATTTGAAATCTTGATCCACTGAAATGCCATTTCTAGTGATCTGAGAGAACAATTTTTGACTAAAATGTTCACGAAATCAATTGTAATTTATATGCTTATTTTTATTCACAATGCTTTGTGTACAAGTACTCAAATTAATTTTATATTTTGTTCGGTTTATAAAGTTTTCTGCATATCAGTTTCAGTTATAAGTATAAGCTAGTATACTCTGTTATATTGTGTTCTTGTATAAATATCATAAGAATTCATTTGAAAAAATCAAAACAGATGTCAAAATTGGGATTTTTCCCATCCTGATTGCATGTTGGTCTAAATTCAGGATTTTCAAGCAAAATCGGGAGAATCCCAGCGAAATCGGAATGGTTGGACAGTCTGTACTGTAAATGGAGATGCCAACTTCTGGAGATCTTAAACCTGGAGACTCTCTCATTTTCACAAACCCAGCCCTATCCCCCCTCCCAACAAATTGATCCAGCCCCCAATGGGAATGCAGGGTTCATACAAAAAATTGCAACCATTTTTCAAGGAGTTGTCAAGGACTACATTAGATTTTCAAGGACAACTTACTAGGAATATGATTTCACAGACTGTACAAAAATGCACATTCCCAGTCCATTCTAATAAGACTTTAAGGCTTTAACTGTTTGCTTCACCAACTTCTCTACATTTTTCAGTTCACTTGTCGTTAATTGATAGTTAATTAATGCACAAAACATAAAGCAGTCTTAATGTAAATAACCTTTAAATTCTCTGAGCTATGATTTATATTCGGTCTTAGACAAACAAAAACATCAAAAAACTCTTTCCAGGCTAATGCATTCAAAGTTGAAGAAAATTCAAGGACTTTTCAAGGACTTCCCCTAAAATTCAAGGACTTTCCAAGACAGTGTGAATCCTGGAATGGCTTAGGACATTATATGAAGCCTTACATGAAGAGCATACTATCAAAAATCACAATCATCGTTTTGATGATTTTATCTGAGAGATATGGTGACCTGTATGGAAGAGCAGGAGATCCGCGGTGCCACATCTGGGAGAGTTGGCATGTATGCATAAATGACTGTAAATGATCTAATAGATCGCCCAGGGCATTTTTTTTTATTTTGGGGGGTTCATGAGGGAGAATCTAAAAGATAGGAGGTGTTTAAAAGTGAGAGGTGTTTATTCTCATAACTGCAACAAGCTCAACAAAACTAACTGAAGCTTTACATAACAATAATTATCAAGAGAGTTTATAAATAGTGGAATATCCATTTCGTCAATCAATATGTCTGTCATGTCTTAGCCATCCAGAGAATCCAGTGTCAAAATTGATGTCAGAAGTCTTACTCAGGGTCATTGTGCTGCCATTAAGTTAGTTTATTCTTACTCTAAACTTGACTTTGCACAAGATACAATACACAAACCCTTGTAAATCAACCAAGAAACTATATAAATTGAATGATTTGCTCCTTTTTGCTAATTCCTCAGAGCCACCTGAAGATATCCTGTGAATAATTTTTTATTAAGCTATGGATAAAGCAAATTCATATATTGTAGGGCCCTAAATTTTCCTTGCTGCGTTTCAGCAGTTTGGAAAGATTATGAGCTTTACAAGATGAATAAAAAAAAAATTATGGGATATGTCACTGTCAAGAACCTTCCAAGACCAACAAGGAAAAGAAAATGGTCATCCTCGACAACAAAGGCAACTCCCAGCTGTCATGACTGGAACAGGGAAGTAGGACATAATAACTTCACTACAGCACTTTCTCAAATAAAAGGCCATCAACACAGAGACTTGAACCTAACAATACCAAAAACGGTCTGATCTGAATTTGAGGTGATCATGGCCACCACGCTCTGCCAAAACCAAACTTACAACTGCGAGAAGAGTACACCTGTTTTAGCTAGGTCCACCCTCAAACAGCGAATCTATAATAAAAGATGTTTCATAGGTTACGTTCTACAGTTCAGCTTACCTTTCTTAAATTTAGAAAATACTTCAACCACTACCTCTACATCATGAATAGCCTCCCAGTGATGTAAAATGAACTCCCCTAAAAACGCTTGCGTGGGCAGTTTCATGAACCAGCACAGACCGCAAAAATGCTTGATCACCGTATTTGGATCGGAACCAAATACGTCATTGGTGACGCAAATTTGTGAAACAAGACAGTCACGCGATTCACGATCCTCTGCTTGAGCGGGTGGAATTTCAGTGAAACTTCGATTTTCTGTAGGTATGGTCTAGTGAAGCTTTATGCAACCACATAATGCAGGTACACTCTCGCAACTGTGAATAATGCTTGCTAGAATAACATTCCTCTCACAGATAGGCGGTGGAATTTGATGAGTGAAAACTCTACTTCCTGTTTTATGATTCTTGCTAATCAGTTTCTGATTATGTCCGTTATAAAGAAACGAAGCGTCTTCATGGTCATACTTGGTTAAGCTTGGTTAATAGAAGATGTTTTTGAGTCTTCGGCTATAACACTGTCTTTAAATTAAAGCTAATCTTCCTTTGCCGATACACATTGAAAGAACTATCCCTCTTTAATGTATTTTTAGAAACTACTTCGAAATCAATAACGTTTTCGCAACGATCGATTAAACTTTTGGTGGGTATACTTTTTGAATTTTTTACACCCGCAAAATTAACAGAAATTCAAAGGCGTATATCTCTCTTACCACATCGCATAGAAGCTTGCCACTCTGCCTGAATACTCATTGTTTGTAGTTAAATCGAGTTCGTTAATAAAAAAATTGGGCAAATTTACTAAAAAAGTAACGAAGCAGAAACAAAAGTAACGAATGGAAGAGTGTTTTGTCAGTAAGCTTTATACCGAATACTCGCCAGGTGTTGCCAAAATTACAATCGATAATAGAGTTTCTGTCACTAAATCATAATTAGCCTCTGTAATATAAGCGATAGCTCTGCTGCGAAAAACAGTATAAAAAGGCAGATTGTATCACTAAGGTTGGTAACGTTACCTTGCATATAGGGGCAATTTACATAGGGGCGAGATATCAGTCACAAGTGCGTGAATGAAAGGAGTTATGTCACGCTAATTGCTATCTTTTAAAAAAGGCTAAAACTTGTCTTTACATCAATTGAATTCCAAAAATAATTTTCCAGTTCTTTTATTTATGACTATATTTAGGCGCATTGAAACTGATTTCTGTTGTTTTTTGCTACGGACGCCAAGGATAGACGGATTGAAAATTTTAAAAGGCTGGGCCTTTGATTTTTTGCGAGGTTTAGACATTCCTGTTAACATCACTCAAAAAAATGATTATGCTTAGTTCTTCCTGATTAAATTTGTTTGCTATCTTTTTCATAACTCTACAGGAAAATGATGTGTCTAAGCACTAAGAGTAAGACTTCAGTGTAGAATTGACCTTGAAAACGTTTCAGCCTTTAAAACGAGCGTGGGGATTTCATTTCTGTTTTCCTTGTAGAATGAACTTACGCCCACCAGTATCGCAATGATGCAAAATGTTGAAAATAGTAGCAAATAGTGAAAATGTTCTATATGCTAATTATATCTATCCGTCTTTTTGACGGTCAAGAGTATGGTCAAAGGCAACATAATTTCCCGATTGGTTTCTTTATTTTTTAAGTAAAGGTCAAGATATCATATATATTGTAGCACTATCCTTTTGCTTTGCCACTGTTTTCCACCTTAGTTACAATGTTTAACTTTATTTCGGTGAGTTCTGTAATGCGATATTTTGGCGTCACCACGCGAATTTAAAAGCGGGGCTAGCGTCCTTTTTTACTTAGTTGCTTGGACAAGTGCACACTTCAGATGTAGTTCTTACAGTTGTCGGATCAAGCCAAGAGAGAGTAACTCCTACTGAAGCAGGACCGATAGGTAAGTAAGTTTTTGTTGTTGTTCTATTTTTTAGTGGTTTTCCGTACGTAATTCTTCACGCCTACCTTTATACTTGCTTAGTAATTGCCTGACCGAATAGAAAAGCAGATTAAATGATCAGAGGTCAAACGCCTTACAAAGTTAGCCTAGTTGTTTTTACTCCCACTGTGTGGGAGTAAATGTTATATTATTTCTACTGTTGCAACTGAACTGTGCGAATGCGTTTTCCCTTGTTTGAAGGCGGGGCTATAAGAACCCATACCTACAACCAGTGATCTTGCGTTCGGCAAAAAAAAAATATATCTATGTATTAATATATTCTATATGTATGTAGAGACGTTTGCAGTCAGGAATTCTCCTTTCGCGTGCTTGCCACCGAAACTAACAATATCCTACCAATTTCAGGAAAGTTTTTTTTTTAGTTTGAGAATCCATATCGATGCACGTGCAACAATAGGGCCATTTATACGAGGAAAAATAAGACGCGAACTTTCCGTCTAAACGGCACATTTCGTCTAAAATAAGACGCGTCTTATTAGATAAGACATGCTCGTATAAATGGTACAGTTCGCGTCTTATTTAAGACGCGTCTTATTTTTCCTCGTATAAATGGCCCTAATATATAATTTACGTGGTCGTATACGACAGTACCGAGTGGTAAACACACACACACACACAAAAAGCAGCACTTTCATTTCACTGGTACTTCAAAGGTCAAGTGGCCAATTCGAAATTACACCATAGATAAGAAGGGGACGCGAAAATCTTAGCAGCTCTAGCAAAAAGAACGCCGGTGTCACAGTGATATGTATGTCCCCGTGATATGTGTATCCCCGCACACATATCCCTAGTGATATGTGTATCCCGGGTGGGGATACAATAAACACTGATGCTCATCCACGACACAATAAGGAAATATCTTCTCTTGCTAAAGGAAATGTCGTTGATATCGTCTAACATAACTAGTAACACAACTAGGGTTAAGACAGGAATCAAACAACATGCAAAGGTGGAATATCGTGGCGCTCGCAGAAGGGATACACATATCACTGACCCAGCGCAGAGATATGTGTATCCCCTGTTTTTCATCTCTTGCTAAAGGAAATATCGCCCATATAATCTATCAGAACAACTAGTAATAAAACTAGGTTTACAGGAATCAAACAACTTAAAAGGTGGATTATTATGGTGCTTGCACGGGGGGGACTGACACATATCACCGGACCAGCGCAGAGATATGTGTATCCCCTCTCTATTTTTTTACTTTTCGACTTATCCCTTGCTGAATGAAATTTTGTCAGTCATACTTATTTAACGCGACTAGTCACATATGAATTATAATCACGTTGGATAAGGAGAGGAGCAAGAACGAATGTTTACATCAACATTGCGGCCCACGAAGAAGTAAACTCGCCAGAGACAGCTTTGCGATTATTTTGTCTCGAATCGTTGCTTTTTTGTCGATTGTGTTGCTCGTAATCTTGAATCATTTGTTGTCCCTTTGACGATGATTCGCAAAATTCACAAAAACAACAGAAATAAAACCAACACTTGTTTGGAGGGGTGGAGGGTGGGGGATACACATTTCACTGGCAGCCATATTCAGTGGAGGGATACACATATCACTAGGGATATGTGTGCGGGGATACACATATCACGGGGATACACATATCACTGTGACACCGGGAGCGTCTATATATTTGCGTGGTGACGCCGAAATATCGCATTACAGAACCAAGAAAAGGAAAGTTACATACTGTATTTAGAAAAGTAAATACATGGGTTGGGGTTTACTTTGAGGGGTTATTAAAACGCGCTATTTATTTATAGATTATTTTTTGTAAACTATTTGACCCTTACATAAATGTAAAAAGGGGTGAGTTATTTGTTACTCTCGGAATTTACCATCGACTTAGTTCATTGGAGGGTGTCAAGCGAGATCTATATTTCTATTTCATCCTATAAAATCGTATTTTGTCAGACCTCTCCTATAAAGTCCTATAAATTGAGCAAATTCCTATATTTTTCTATATTTATTCCAGCGGTGAACACTTTCAACTGTGGCCACAGAAGTTTTCCCCATTCTATTCCGCTCAGGAAATTATATTTTGATTTATGACTTCTCTAAATCACAGGCCGCAACAGCCGCAAAACGTTAACGTCACTCGTTTTGAAACATCGCAAGACTCGCCATGATATTCCCCGCAGCTGCATGATATTTATCGTTAAAACAATACTAAATCTTCTTTGTTTGGTCATGACATTTGCTTGAATGGCCGGCTAGATACCTTCCCAACATTCTCGGCATTCAAGATACATAATTCCGTTAGCCTGTAGGTAAAAATAACCGGGAAACCAAATAGCATCGGGCGTCCATCTTTGTGTCTCGCGCGAAAACAGAGCAGCAACTCTGCAACCGGATGTGATGTCATAAATCTTTAAAAACTGGCTTTGCCCAAATTTCTCTTGCTGCCAAAAAATCTGAGTTACCCAAAATTTGGGAAGGGGGCTGCAGCCTCCCGCCCCCCCCCCCCCCCCCCCCCCCGTCCCCGTACGATATTGTACCGAAAAAGTGCTGTGAGAAGTTATAGCCGTTCGTAGCTCAGGCTTGACCATTTTCAGATTAGAGTAGGTAAATGAAAGGAGGAAGGATAGTTCTTTTCAACTGTATGCGTCACGATTAAGTTATTTTAAAGATAAGGCTAGAATTAATTATTGTAAACTTCCTTCAGTTCACCAACATGGCGGCGCCTCGAGGCCTCGTCAAAACTGTCATTCCTGTATCTTTGAAACCAAAGAGAATTCGAACCTTAGAATATGCATTGAGTATTTAGGACACCATTCCAAGACTACATGCCAAAAATCAGCGAAATCGATGAGGTACCGTGTCAGGCCGAAATTCGAATTTTACAGAAAATCACTCTTAAGTCTCTATTCCCCTGCCCCGCTCCGTCATCTAAAACTTCCTCTCCCCTTACCCCTAAGACAGGCCTGTTACTCAGATTAAAAGGGCTAGAAAGAAAATTCATTTTGACAAGGAAAGTCTCGAAATGTCTAAAAGAATTAAGTCGGTTTCTGAGCTCATAGGAACTGGTTTTCTAGTTTCAGTTAGAGATTCTTCAGAAGCGAGAAGTCCATGAAGATCAGCTGAAATACTTAAAACTGAAAGAAAAGCAAGGTTTGAAATGCCTTGAAACTTTTTTATGGTTAATGTCAATTTGCATTTTTGACGGTTTAAGTTAAATTTTAGGCCGTTTGACGGCTGACGGTTATAATCCCACTGAGATCCTCTTTTAATATAATAAATGCCACATGTAGCATGGCAAGAAGACTTCCTGTTAGTACATATGTGAAAAGGCACCATTATTTTTCAGTGGTAGTGAAAAGGGGAAACCAAATCTGTCAAAAATGGTATATGAGAGGGTAAGGGGTTGGATCTCGGGGCGGAGCCTCACTGTTTAAAACTTTATGGAGTAGGCTGCCCCGTCCCCTTGGGAGGGTACTTCTTGCTAGGTATGAGCAGACTTTCGTGCCGGAGCTTTCATTGTCTCCGCAGCTTCACTCTCTCTCTCGTTCCCCAACAGTAACGAAGCCTCCGGGCTTGCTTGCTTGCTGCGTATTACTGAAATTCCTTCATACAAAAGGGAGGAAAATTCTCGTATTCCAACAAAACAACCAAACCAGTTTTCCTTACATGAATACATCCGTCATCTAAAACAATTCTCAATTTTGCATTTCTTAATAGGGGAAATTGTAGCCCATTGGTAAGAGCTTATCATGCGGATAATCTACCTTCTCTTTCTTCAAGCTGTGTTCATTGGTTTTGCCCAACACACCCAAGCAATTGCGACCAGGCATTGCCCCAAGCTTAATTCTTGCATTGACAGCTATGCTGACATTTATAAATCCCTAGCATCAGAGGAGAACAGTTTCAACATTGAATCTGCGCTGTATCCAGCAATGATGCCGTCATCACTTGTAGTTAAAGTAGAGTTCATCACACACAATGAAACATCAGTGGCAAATTACACTTGGAGTTTAAACTGTTTATATGTTGCTATTCCTCCTGAAGTCCTCCAACTCTTGTCGCTTGGCTCAATTCTTGTTGCACCACGCACACAAGAGCTGAAAATCTGCATCCCGGATTTCTGTAGAAATATGGCATCGACCAATTGCAAGGAGCAGAAAGACCTCATGAAAGGTGTCCTCGCTGCGGTACGAAACTGTACACCTACTATTCCCTTATAGTTTACACTAACTACAGGAGTTACAGAGAAACCGAGATTATACAATTAAAAGAGGAATAATCGGGGTCATAAAGAATTCGTACTCTTACACGCAATTCTAACATTTTGGAGCCAAGTACTTAAACTGAAAATAAGGGTGTTTTTATTGCAGAGTATCAGTGTTGCTATAGAAGCCACTAAGGTCCAGAAAATGACCATAAATGTTTGTTTAAGGTGACTCGACCCAGTTTTTTTGGGGGGGTACCATCCTACTTTGAAGCTCTCTGGTATCCCCACCTTTACTTTTATCGTAAGTTTAACACATAGAATGGATAACATATAGATCAATCTACAATATAACATAAAAATTTTGGCGATCGGAGTAAATGTCACGTGGTTATAATGCCACGCCCCTTTGAGGTCTGAGTCGAAAATCTGCTGTTGCCGGAATTTTTTCGTGAAAATCTCTCGGCTGCACATAGTGCGCATTAGTGCCTTGCGCTGAACAGAGTTTCACCAAAATCGCAAAGACCCAATTCGAGAAATTCAGCGGTTTCCAAATTGAGGTCATAATTTATGCGAAAATGATAAGCAAACTTTACACGGATTATATCTAATAAACTATGAGATTCATCTCTTTATTTTGGGCATCGTTATAACAGATGGGTCCTTGCAAGTCAGCAAAACGCTTTAGGGCCTTGTAAATGCGCGCGATTTCGAGCAAAGCAAACATATAGAAATTATAGTTTTCGCTATTTGTTGACGTTTGTCAGCGTTTAAGAGTCCTTCTCACGAAAAAAGCATTTTCTTAAAAATTCGTAGTTTTTTTTCCTTCAAATTGTTTCAGGGCCACAATTGATTAACTAACTACCCGGACTCTGAATTTCATGGTCATTGAAAAACTGTGACATTATCTTCTATAAGCCCAAACTTGAGTAAACATTGAAGATTTTTAGCGTTTTGGCTGAGTTTGTGCTTTGGGAGTTGTCTATTGTTTCTAGTCTGTCATTATACTGCATTCTTGTTCAGCACGCGTGCAATGACCACGCTTGGCTGACTTCAGCGCAAGGCACTAATGCGCACTATGTGTAGCCGAGAGATTTTCACGAAAAAATTCCGGCAACAGCAGATTTTCGACTCAGACCTCAAAGGGGCGTGGCATTATAACCACGTGACATTTACTCCCATCGCCAAAAAGTTTATGTTATATTGTAGATTGATCTATATATTATCCATTCTATGTGTTAGACTTACGATAAAAGTAAAGGTGGGGATACCAGCAGATTTTCGACTCAGACCTCAAAGGGGCGTGGCATTATAACCACGTGACATTTACTCCCATCGCCAAAAAGTTTATGTTATATTGTAGATTGATCTATATATTATCCATTCTATGTGTTAGACTTACGATAAAAGTAAAGGTGGGGATACCAGAGAGCTTCAAAGTAGGATGGTACCCCCCCAAAAAAACTGGGTCGAGTCACCTTAACTTTAAACTGGGCGTTGAACATTTTATTGTAGCATTAACTATTAAAAAAGTGGCAATATAGACTGATCCCAGTCCGGTGTCTATTGCATTATGCGAATATTGATTACATTAAACATGTTTCTTTTCCTCAGCTTCAAGATCTGGCCGTAAGTCCAGGAATACGGGATCCAAGACTAAACGCTGCAGAGTGCGTTATAGAGGGACATGAAACAGACATACTGGCTACAGGACCGCGAAGTTCGTACATAAGAGCAATTTTATGGTGCGCTTTTATTTTTTCATTCTGGGCTGGTCCTTTTTTAGCAGAAATTATTCTAGATGTGATAGAACAGAGATCACCTTGTCCCCAAAGTCCAACTGCAACCTCATCCGCCGGGACGGGGCAAGTTTCAGGAAACGACATTGAAATGGGACCACTTGTTCCCCAGGCTCCCACTCCCGCTGGCCCGGGAAAAAATATTACGGAGCCCCTGATAAGCTCAGTAGTTTGCGTATGTTGTTTATTTCTTTGTGCAGAAATTACAATATTAGGCTTTATATTCAAATTTTCTATATCAGGAAATGCCCCAATTGATGTTTACGTAGCTATTGGGATCCTTATTTTGGAAGGTGTGATATTAACTTGCCTAAAAAAATGCCCTTCGAAAAAAGTCTTCATATTAACATTTTGTTTAATCTTTACATCCTATCATTTTTGTTGGCTGGTGATCGGCATTATGATAAATCCAGTGTGGGGACTAACGGTTTTACTCATAGTGTGCGTTTCTGTCGTTCTGTTAACTTTCCTACTCTGCCAGTTTTTTCAGAAAGGCGATTTCCAATGCAGTCAAGGCGACATCATACAAATCATGGTATTAGGTGTTACCTTTTGCGGTGGTTGCTCTTATGTTGCGTCAGCAGTTATAGCGGGACAGTCGTTTTATGGAAGGGAGACTGCGGACGAGCTGTTGAAAAACCGTACTGTTGTATGTTATCAGCGGTGTTGCTTCACTGTTGTCTTGGCTGAGTAAAAAAGAGAAAAAGAACGGGGAAAATGCTGCCTAATAACTCTAAAACATAAAATAGAGAAATATTTCCAAGCAGATGGTGCATTCCGTTCCGCCAGCCTGCGAGCAAGCTCTCCATTTGTTATTTGGGAAGTCGCAAAAATTCACGCGCGGCTCGCGGCTCGCTTCGCTTGCTACAAATGGAGAGCTTACTCGATTCGGGCTTCCGTTCTGCGCATCTTGATCAGTAGGCCTAGGAAACTCGAATATTTAGATGATGCCTCCTCTTTTTACAAAGCATGTCCACTCAGCAAGAAGCAAAGATTAATGACATCCAAAAACAGTCGAAACCTCCGTAAGCGACCAACCAAAGCGCAAACCTTCACTAAAGGGTCTCTCCAAGGAATAGGTACCGAACACTTCAAAGACAATTTATCGAATACAATATTTTGGAAGTTACAATACGTGCAGTATCATTCTGTCACTTACTCTAGGTAGTGATAGTAACATTAACTGCGAAAACATAGATCGGACCTCTTGACAAGTGGTTACTAGCGATAAAAAGCAATGGATCTGTCCCGGTCGTTTACAAGGGGCACCAAGTATAGAGCTTTAAAAACGAAAATTGTGGTGTTTTGTGGTCGTTTACAGAGGGGTAACGGCGAACTGTTTGGAGATAACCTACTTGAATCTTTTTCAGTTTATGGCGGCTTCAACCTAACAACTTGATGGAAAAAAGGCTCGATAAATAACTTGATTTGAGCAGTCTTACTTCAATAACCTGTCTTATTTACGAAACAATAACTTACTGCAACAGAGCTTGTTTCTATTCGATCACTGTATAAATCTGAATAAGAACGGGCAATCATTTTGACATGGCTTATGACCTTGTTTAAAGGCTAACCATAAAAAGAGTCAACCATAAAAAGTTTCAGCGTTTTTTCTAATATTGTCTTTATTAGTTTGTCAGGCGGAGATCCAAACTGGTTTTCACCAAGACAACAAACGCACAATTAAACGTTTAATACTATAACATGTGAAAATAACAGACACTTTCAGAAGTTGAAATTTTCAGAGTTTTCAACCTTTGTAAGGGAGTGTGCTTTAGAACTGTGTTCATTAGAACTGCATGTGTATAACTGCATGTTATAGACACCTTGACAGTTTCTTAATGTGATTAATAGTTTGTATTAGCTCGTAGAAGGAAAATAAAGGTTATCCTTTATTTGAGTTGGTTCTTTGAACTTAATTTAATTTCACTTAAACTGCCAGGTATACAAGCCTGTAGGTTGCAGAGACAAACCGAATGACTTCATTACTGACTTCCCGATTGACTTAACAACGATCGACTCGGTGTCACTGTCAACGTTTCTCTGAAAAGTTGGGCGCTCGGAGGGGAGGGGGGGGGGGGTCGGGGTTTAGTCAAAAAGATTTCATCGAGGAAGGCTCCGCCCAAAGTCTAACCCCTTACCGTTTTATACACCATTTTTGACAGAAAAGGTACCCGTTTTGTATACCTTTTATTGACAAAATGATACCTCTCTTACATACATAGTAACGAGTACCTACTACCTAGACCGCAATCACAGACTCCCTCACCTTTCATATACTTCAATTAGTGAAATCCCTACCCTTTATTATGTCTGAATTTTACTAGTGATGACCCACCCCAATCTCGACAGTCGCGTATTCCCAGGGAGCATTACGTGACTCTGGCTCGAGCGGCTGCGAAGGAAACTACATGGTTTCCGGCTCAAAAGCCGAGACTGCGGCCTGGGGAGAATGGAACAGGATGCAATAGTTACTTTTAGTATACAGCTATTTCGAGAAAGGTTGTCGGAAAAAGTGCACGCGACAATCCCGAAAGGCATTCTGGGTGGTTTTAAGTTCACTGTACTTTAAAGAAATTTGAAAGAATAGGTAAGAAAGGCCGTGGAAATGTGTTTACGAGTGCTAAAGGAAAGCAACAAAAGTAGGTTCGACAGGTACAGTCGTCAGAAACAGTGTATTGATCATATCCCATATTACCTTTCGGGATTGTCGCGTGCACATTTTTCCGACAACCTTTCTCGAAATAGCTGTATACTAAAACAGTGGATAGTGTTTTTCGGGCGCTCTGATTGGCTACTCAATCAGTGAATATCCTGCACTATTCACTGATTCACCTCCAGTTCCTCCGAGCGAGCGACGCCAAACTCGCGTAGGTTGCGAGCAAAATGCTTTCCCGGTTTGCTGCCGTAACAAACTAAGAAATTTCACAAGTAATCAAGCAAGCTGTTTCCGAAATACATCAAGAAGGTGACGAAGTTCGGTTTGGAAGTTTTAACAGGTAAAGCTTTGTCTTTTGACTTTAATAGTTATCGATAAAACCGGTGAAAAAAATTTTTGTTTACAAAGCAAATTAAGCTTAAGTCTTGCGTTACTTTATTTAGTTGACTTGTTCATAAATAAGCTTAAAACTAAATTTAATAATCTTTTTTACAGAATTATTTTAAATACAAACAGAATTCACAACTCCTTTTGAAGAAACTTCCCCGCAAGAGCTAAACAAACGCCTTCAAAAGTTTTATTTGTCGCCAAGAAAAAGCGACAACCACGGCCGTTCGGTCATCGCGCGCCAAAATTGTAATCGTTGGCAACAGTAAATGAGTTAAAAATCATCCTTTTGTGCTCAATTATCTCACTGTTTTAGTATATACTAAAACAATTATTCACCTCAGTGTCGGTGGCTAGTAGTGAATATTTACCTCGCCGCTTCGCGGCCTCGGTAAATTACCAATACTAGCCACCTTCACTTCGGTGAATAATTGTTATTTATTTTCTATGAGCGTGAAGAGGTGCGGGGGTGCATATGGAGCAAGAATCACTAGAGCCAATCAGATTGCCACAGCTTGCGCTTTAGCTGCTTACGTCACTAAGAGGTAAAATTCCATAAAAGAGGGTCGTTCTTGTTGACCTTGTCGCCTTTGATATAATTAGATATAAATATTGCAAATAATTTTGCGGTTTTTACGGACGCATACTGTATAATTCTACTCATTGCTAGGTTATGAGCGAAATAATCGACAAGTTTTATTTCTTCTAAGAAAATTTTGAGAAACTTTTGATCGCATTCTTCTCATTTCAGTATCCGATGACGACGATGATGAAAGTAGGGAACTTAAGCAGCCACGACGACTACGCTAATGAAAACGTCACTTAAAAAAATGAATTTGCGTTTCCTCAAATTTGATCGCGTTGCTTTAGCTTCGCTCAATATGCCGAATGAAGAGGAATTTTCCTAGAGTTAAGTTCTTAAGCATTGTATCAAAGGAACATTTTGTCGACGTGTGTTCACGTCCTTTATAACACCTCTCATCGGGAAGTTTTATCTCCTAATCGTGCAATTGACTTTGATGAAATGAATACAAAAATGTGTGATGCACCTGCAGTGTTGTTGTTTTGCTTATAGTCCAATCGTTTTTTTTTTTACGTTCTCGTTGCCGTCGACCTCATGATTCATGATGATAATGATGATGATGACGATGGTTGTGATGATGAATGGTTTGATTTTTATAGGTACGAGATTTGATTTTTTTTTCATAGCTTTAAAGCTACAAATTGCGATTATTATTTTAATCATGTTTTTAGGCCAGTTCGCATGCGGTTGGATCTAAACACTAACATGGAGTTGGTTGGATTAAGAGAACCATATAAAGCAAATTACAAGGTAACTAAAAATCCGCGTAAAACACAGCACAGGCAAACCAGTCTTAAATTTGATTAGACAGCGGTGGCTTTCAAGTTCCCATTTCTATCTTCTTCAGTTCTTTAATTTCTCTGCTTAGTACTTCATGTTCTGAAACGATTTCAACGACAGTTTAACTTCAGATGCAGTTACGAGATTTGAAACCCCGAGAAGAGACCGAATACCAGGACGTAAATGCTATAATAATCAAGCGTAAAAGCAAAACTGGGAAAGAAAACAAAGAAAACAAAAGTCGGCCGAGGTCGAAAGTGTGCTTAAAAAGCAGGGGTGTCGATTTCTATCTTGCCCAATCCCGATAAATACTAGATTTATATTATTGAAAGGGGCAATGCAGACCACTTGTTAAACCAAATCGTGTTCCGGACATTAAAGGGGTAAACTGCATATTTTGAGAGAAATGATGTTATGCTACTGTACACAGTTATTTACAAAATCTTTTTCCTGATTTCACTGCAAGGCAATTGAAATCCCGCGAAATGATTGTTAAAAACTATGTGAAACGTTTGTCCCGTTGTTGATGGTACCTAATTTACTCGTTTATCATTTAATGATGTTCCATTCCTTTCTTTTTGTTCTTGAATTACGAGCACCTATCCCTGGTAAGCACACTAACCATAGCTTGAGTATTTGTGTAGGTTGGAGTGGAAAATGATGGCAAACTGAATGGTATTGATATGAACCTATATGCAGACTGTGGTTCCAGCCCCAATGATCTTGATGTGGGTTATGCTCAAACATTGGCTGACAATGGTAACTAGTATTTTACTATATACATACTGACATCTCCTCACTGAAAACCAATGACGTAAATATTTTCATACTCAAATGAGTTCTAGCCAGTCAGAAGAGCGAACGATGTTTTTCACTCGTGAAAAAAAAAAGATATTTCTAATCGGAATCGCGAAAGATGTTTTTTTGCAGGTGTGAGAAAAAAGCCACAGAGGTGTGTGAGTTCGGCGTCAAAATTCCCGCCTTTTATAGGCGCTTGCAGCTTGAATCGCCCTCGCTTTGCGAGTTGCTTCGCAAACATTCAACGAGAAACGACCATAAAGTAGAGTTTTTATCGCAGAAAAGTGAAAAACATCTCGCAAAGAAATTGGATTGAAATAGTTTTGTATCTTTATACAAAAAACTCCACCCTTGATGAAAAAAATTGAAGAGAGCCGCCAAAACAACAACGAAAAGTTGTATCAGAAATCTCACTTGTTCGCTGCGCTCTCTCGTTTGATTTCTGATACATCAACAACTCGTGCTTAAATACCGTACGCGCACACTTTCCATGAAATATTTTATATATACTCATCCTAACCTTAAGCAGATGGCATTCTGGTGTGCACATTTAACAATTATTCCTCGAGCCCGAATGGGCTCTTAGTCAATAGCCCATGAGGCTTAAGGCCGAATGGGCTATTGACTCAGAGGCCATTCGGGCTCGAGGAATAATTGTTTTAGTACGTAAAATCCAACTAGCTGGTCAAAAATATCGAGACAAAACAACTTTAGCTGGTTAAAGTTAGACTTTAATCCTTTTTTTGCCACCAGAAAGCCGGCGCTTTCGCTGCTAGTGGGCTATAACATATAGCCTAGTAGTAGCTCAACCAATCAGAACGCAGCATTGATAACAGACCACTAGTTGGATTTTACTAAATACCTGATACCCATAAACCTTTCTAACAGAAAAACCCCATTAACAAGTGGACCAAAATTTCATCGCACAAAATCACGCGCTTGAAATCTCGCCTTTCCAATGTCCATGCACTCATACGAGCGAGAATTTCCAGCGTTAAAGTAAGAAAGCGTAATGTAGGAATCAGAACTATAAGAAACAGAATTTTCACTCGAATGCACTTCATGCACTTTATTTGAGTGTCAAATTTAGCACGAAAGGAATAATTGGGGAGACTATTTTTATGTCTCATACTGGAGACGAAACCCGCCAATTTAAGTTGTCATGGGAACTACGCTAAGGTCTAGCCGTTTGCAGGACAAAGGAAGTACCTGCATTTCTTAGTTATTTTAAGACCCTGAGTATTAGTCCGGTTCAGGATTCGAACCCACGACGTTCCGCTCTGCAGCCAAGCGCTTTGCTGACTGAGCTAATCCGGCCGCGGTTTTTAATTGCTAATCCCAGCTAACATTGTTAATCCTAGCTGTTTGCTGGGAACATGTCTCACATGAAGCCTGGTAAATGGCCGAGATCACCTTGTTAGTATTGGAGTTACGACCGTGCCAAAATTTAAAAGCGTTGTAGATCTTATGAATCGCATCAGTTCCTAGGACGAATGTGACGAGCAAACCGCGCGTAAATTTTGGAAAGACCCTGTTTTGTTGTTTTCCACTTTTCTTGTGTCTGTTAACACGTATTTGATATGCTCTTGTATTGTAGCTTACTTCTGTCCTAACTGGAATATCGTTCCTTACGCTACTCGCACTCACACACCAGGAAACACATGGTGCCGCGCTCCAGGTATGTTGCCGGTGTTCCTTTAACCCTCCTAGACTTCTATGTATGTGTCACGAAATGTTGGCAAATTCAGCCGTTATAAGGGACTATCCACTAAACTAGCAGTTTCAATTTGAAAGTAAGTGCTGGCGTCAGAGCTGAAAGGCAATATAATAATACGAACAATACAGAAAAGCAGGAAACCGGAGTATCTGGAAAAAAACCTCTCGGAGCAAGGGACAGAACCAACAACAAACTCAACCCACATACATGTATGGCGTCGAGGCCGGGATTTGGACGCGGGCCACATTTGTGGGAGACGAGTGCTCTCACCACTGCGCCACCCTTGTTAAGTGATGAATACCGAGGAAGACAAAATATTTTTATGTGTTTTGCTGCTCCACTATGTCAACAATTTTTGCCGATTTGCGAATTAAAATGCGAAGATTTCGACGCAAGGATATTAACGGTTTTAATGTGGTGGACCCGGCGGTAGCCTGCGTAACAGGTACTTGTCAACGTGACAGTCAAATAATTTTACAGTTGAGATTGTGTAACAGACAAAACCGGAGTCAAATAAGAAACTGATGCAGTTTCAAACAATCACCGGGGGCGTTTAATTGG
This sequence comes from Porites lutea, assembly GCF_958299795.1. Classification (NCBI taxonomy): domain Eukaryota; kingdom Metazoa; phylum Cnidaria; class Anthozoa; order Scleractinia; family Poritidae; genus Porites; species Porites lutea. The sequence goes on from NC_133202.1 coordinate 38,138,065, forward strand.
GAAAATGCGGTATTACAATAGCAAGTTTTTTTTTTACTGATATTGTGTTTGTTCTCTTAGCTTCCACCCAGGCAGTGTTTTTCACGGAATCAATGATGGAACACGTAGCTAAAGAACTAAAGCTGACACCAGAGCAAGTCAGAAAAGTGAATCTGTACCAAAATGGCCAGGTAGGGTTAATAATAAAGTGTGGTTATAGCTAATAAGAGGCGCGAAATGAAACAGTCATTATTCGCGGATGGGTCGGATGGGCCAACCATGTGATCCGAAGCTAGACCATTATTTTTCTTCCAAGGCTTTTTCAGAAAGAAAATTATATTGACCGAAATAGTGATGATATCCCTTTTGGAAAAATGGATGTCACTCAAAGCGACAAATGGCTTGAGTTACTTATATCATGGTACGATTGTACGATATATAGAGGATATTACACGGTGGCGAGAAGATATGAATTTTATGTTCGAGTGGCAAGAACAATATCTCACGAGTGAGCGAAGCGAATACGACACTCACAAAGGTGACATACGGAAAATACGCCACTCGGGTCCCGGATGAAGTGGCGTATGGAATCTACGAGTGGTTTAGTTCCCAGTAAAACACTCTCCTCCATATAATAAAACACCATTTTTTTCTATGTTATTCTACAGGAAACGCAAACAGGAGAGACACTCAAATACTGCACCATATCTACACTGTGGAATGGTAATTTTGTAGTAATAATAATAAATACATGAGGTATATATTACTCCGAAAATTCGGTAAACTCAAAGCAGTGCCAGAGATGCTTACAACAAGTTAAGACAGGAGGCTCCTGGTCAAGACTAATAATACAAACCCTGACTCGTCCGCAGTTGTTTCTTATTATTTGCAAGCGGTCAAGGAACGGTCACGTGAGACTGTTACGTCAATTGTTGCGTAGGGCTTTCCATCATCCCCCTCACTTCCTCTGACCGCGCGTCTCTCGTTATCATAACTGGGAACTAGTCAGCTACAAACCCTGGATTTTGCAATTTACGCTTTTATGAAGGCATTGAACATCTCCTACAGCTACCAATGGTTCACTGAGACAGACGATAACTGATGCCGTGTCTACCTTCGTCATTTACTATTTACTTGTTCATCGCTTTGCCATCAGAACCAGTTTGCCCTCTTATGTCTTTGGTGTTGTGTACTAGTGCTGGTCATTTATGATACCTTTGAATTTCATACTTTAGTTCTGTAAGTAATACAGAACTAAATACCGAATACCAAGGACTACTGCAGTTTGGTTAATTAAAGATACAAGGAAATACTACCCCTCCCCCCCCCCCCCCCTTCCCCAAAGAAAAGCATGGTTGGTTTTATAAAGTCTTCGTCGACGTACACAAGAAAGTGTTTGAGATAAAGCTAACCAGGCTGTCTTGGTAGTAGATGTCAAAAGGTATTGTTTCTTTTCTGCCATCTTTTTAGACATTCTTTCGATTAGTGACTTCCAGAACAGAAAGACTGCAATCGACACCTTCAACAAGGTACATGAGCGTTTAACTCTTCTTCAAGAGCCAGGGTATTTTATTTTCATAGTATTTATTTCAGTCAAGTTTCAGTATTTATTTCAGTCAAGTAATAAATAAATGAAAACTGCTTTAAAGAATTTATTATTTAGCCTCAGCAGTATTTCTAGTACAAGGGCTAATGGAGCGCGCAAATGTCTGAAACAAGTGAATCAAATAGTTCATATAGTTGTGGTATGTTAAGAGGTTACTATCCAATCACAATCATTCCCTCCCCTTTCCCCTACCCCCTACTTTCCACAGCCTTTGGTGGTCAACTGAAGCCGTTTCTTTTTAGAACAATCGTTGGCGGAAACGTGGAATAAGTGTGGTCCCTTTGAAGTACGGAGTGGCTTACGAAGGATCCATGTTCACTGCATTGGTGTCAATATTCCACGCTGACGGCACAGTAGCTATTGCACACGGAGGCATTGAAATCGGCCAAGGAATAAATACTAAGGTAGGGGCAGTTGATATTACAGTGTAGCCTAGATTACCCAAGAAAGGTGCTTTTCCTTGAGAAGTTTCTCGGAGCGAGGTTGATCATCTGGCCAGAGAAAAACGAAAATTAGGAAAATCTATGATTAAAGGAACAAATACTGGAAACCAAATATTTTGACAGAAAGCAGAAGCATTCAATGTAGAATTTCTTGGCGTGACACTTTCTCTCAACAAAAGAAAAGTGGCTAGTCGGAGGATGGTGTGATAGCTTCATGGACTGATGCAAGTCTTACCATGCTGGGTTTTGCCATTATCATGTTTCTTAAGACTATTGGCAATTCTCTAAACATAAACGAACAAACCTTGGATGGCTGTGTTGATCCATTCCAGAACCCCTACTTTTCTTTATTTTTATTATTAATTTTTTTGTCTTGAATGTTGCAGATAGCTCAAGTTGCAGCTTACAAGCTGAATTACCCCCTCGATATGATTGCCATTAAGCCAACTGCAGCGTTTACCAATCCAAATAGTAAGTACAATATAATGATCAATTAACCTTAACCTAACCTGTAAGACCTCACCTAAACCTGCAAAAAAATCCATGCCATTCTCCCTACATTCTAAAAAAGAGTTTTAATGAGGAAGATTTGTCCTGAAGCAAGATACTTTATACTCGAGATATTTTCTTTTAAAGAGTATTTTCACATGACATCACGTCCGCCATATTGATGTCCCAAACTAATAACACGGCGGCCATGTTGGTGTTTCAAACCAGTCCTCTGGGAGTTCAACCATTTTCTTACAAAAAAACTTGTTTTTGTTCCAATTTAGCCTGCAGTGCAGGCATATTTTGGGCTGGCGAAAGCTGCCATTTTATATGCGTACTGTTGTGACCGCCATCTTTGTACCTTATGTTTATACAACACTGTCGGCTCCTTTCCTATACTTTTATTGTTGCCGCCGAGTCAAACAACGGTCCAGGGAACAGAGTTTCTTCACTTACGTGACCAGCAGTTTATTGGAATTTATTGTAAATTCAATTAATTAGAACTAGCCTGCAGTGCAGGCGTTTTCTTCGGGCGCGCGATTGTTTTACTCGCGAAAGCGCATTTTGAAACTTGAAGAGAGGGGAGAAAATGTGGCGAGTCAAAAGGAGCGGGGTAGGGGGCGGGGAGAGAGAAGAGAAGTATTTTTCTCCCCTCCCCCTCCCCTCTTTCCTTCTTTCGCTCTACCACCTACCCTTGGGGTTACTATTTTTACCCTCCCTAATCTTCATCCGTCAAAAACAAAAACATATTAAACGATATTCAAGCTATCCCAACTAAAGAATGGAGAACTTTAGTATAGTTTACAACCAGTATCTGTTATTCTCCGGCTCTCTGTTAAAAATAATTTTTGAAAGCAAGGAAAGAGAAAAACATAGAAAAAGAGTAAAATAAAAGTATTATATACCAAAGAGGAAGGCTGTTGATTAAGAACCAAGCAATGGGCGTACACCTTTATATCTTGTCGTGCTGCTTCTAAAGTGACACTGAATTGTTTACTTGTAGGCGGGAGTACTGGTGGAAGCATCACAAGTGAGCTGTGCTGCAGGGTAAGATGACTGTTTATTGTAAAAGGCTAAAAGGTTTTAGAACTCACTTTAAAAAGAATGACAGAAAAAGCCGTATTTGCACTGGCAACTTTTCCTTTACAATTTGAAGCCAAAAAAACTCGGGAGAGTCGGGGGATTATTACAACTTTTTCAAGCTTTAGTTTTCGTTTCTTGTCGTTGTTGTTGTTGTTTTGTTATCGGCTCGATACCCCAACAACAACAACATAACCTTTATTTATACTCGAATTCTAGAGTAGCTAACGAGCTAATATCTTCGAGCTGACAAAGCTCCCCGCTCCCCACACGATATTATACTCGTTGAACAAGTACTTTGTTCTTCAGACCTTCATGGGATGCTGCGACATTTTGAACAAAGTTATTGACCCAGTCAGAAAAACCATGCCAACCGCCACATGGCCTGAACTGATCGCAAAGTGCTACGAGAATGGACTGGATTTGTCGGCCAAATACATGTGAGTTTTGAAATATCATTGCTGTTCATAGCGTGCATAATAACATGTACGATTGATTTTACTAACGTCTTTGTTACTTGAAAATCTCTTGATAAAATATTCTTTAGCAGTTCCTATGTACGGTATGATATTTTGATAAGATCCAAAGTACCATTTGCCTTAGCGGTGATATTGGTAATGTGTAAAAAGACGTCATCGAGCAAATGGCCTTTCAGTCATCATCTCTCGGAGGCTCTCTGAATAGCGCACTCTTCCTTCCCATAACACCACGCGCGTTACGTAGGAGGGCCGACTATGGACAAGTCAGAAGCAAGTTCACATTGTAAGGGGGTATTCCGGGAGGTCGGCAAAATCCTTTGATACCGTATGTCCGCAAAATATTCCCCACCCCCACCATCTGTACCAAAAAAATTCAGAACCCTCTTATCAAAGACTGACTAGAAAATGGATTCTTCCGCTCTTTCAGGTCAAGAAGCACGACTCCTTCGCTTGTCGCATACAACATTTATGGTGCGACTTGCACTGAGGTGGAACTTGATGTGTTGACAGGAGAAAGGGAGATTTTACGTATTGACATACTTAACGACTGTGGGCAAAGGTAAAAGGGTATCAGATATACCGATTATTTTATAAATTTTTAATCCGCACACCAGTTTTTTGTTGTTGGCATTTTTGAAAAAAACCGAGTTTCACTAACACGGGTGAAGACACAACTCTGTATTAAGGGTGGGTGAGGGGGTGGGCAAACTGCGCTTTACTTATGCTGGAGTATTAAAGAAGTGACTGGGAACCTGTACAGGGTTCCCACTGTCTGGAGGAAAATCATTGAAAAGTCCTAACTTTTCTTCAAGGGTCCTTTCAGTAAGTTGAATTTTCCACAAACTTGGATGTAGCAAAATTAAGTGGAGATGCTGAGCGCAATGTTGAGTATTCGTGGTCTCTATATATGTCGGTTACCCTTTTTAGTAGCACAAAAATGCTTGCCTACTTTTCTACCAGCGAAGGTATCAGTAATTGTATGTACTTGTATAATTTCCACCTTGCACAATAAATTGTTGTCTCATCATAGATTAACTTTCTTCTCATGCCTGATCAATTTTCTATATACAACACTCTATTCTAGACCAACTTTCAATTTGCACGGTCATAAATTCATACAGAATTGCAAAAGCAATAATAGTGACAAAATCAAACGATCAAAAGGTTTATTATCATTCTAAAGCGGTTAACAATTTGCCATGTAAATGAAACCAATGGCAAACCCCACTTATTTCTACATACTGTCCCAGACTTTGGTAGTTGTCACTCATTGGCTGTTTTCACATTAGAGACGGATTATCCGTCTGAGACGGGTTATTTGTTGGATAATCCGCATCAGACAGATAATAGGTCTTAATTTGAAAATGGAACGGTTTTCATTTTGGATGAACAATCCGCCTGACTTTATCCATCTGTTTATCCGTCAATTTTGGCATAGTTTGAAGATGGGCTATCCGTCTCTAGTGTGAAAACGGCCATTATTGGCTCCTAAAGTTTAGTCATGCGTTTTACGCATGATTGCACTACTTAGTTTTACATTCTTAACTCGCTTATGCATGAAACTGAGCCAGTTTGTAGGCTTCAGTTTTTCACTATATTATAATTTGAATCTCAGCATGAATCCTGAACTGGATATCGGCCAGGTGGAAGGAGCGTACATGATGGGACTGGGTTTGTGGCTGACGGAGAAAATCATCTACGATCCGCAGACGGGAAAAAATCTCACTAATGGAACCTGGGTAAGTGACATTTTGTCATCCCATTTCTCCACCTTCTATGAAAAACCGTTACACGTTGTACAAATCAGCGTTGTGCGATATGAATGCTTTAGCCAAAGTAGCACTTTGTCCAAGTCGGAAGAATTTCAGAATCCGTAAAGCATCTATAAGTAATTTAAACCTTTCCGCACTGCTAGGCTGATATGAAATTCAAATGAAAATTCTTTGACACTACTTTCACCTTGAAAAATTGGTTTCTGAGCGGCATTTTACTAAATGAAATTGCACTAACTTTAGCCACTTCTGGGAATGAAAGGCTTATTGAAGTCTTGCCAGCTGGTTAGTCACGCACTTCAATGCATCCAACCCATTGGGACAAACTGGCGAAGAGCTTACGCCTTTGGAATATCGTTTCGTTGCTTGCTCTTCATCTGGGAGGTTCTGGACCATTTGACTGACCAGCCGCCGGTTGACTGTGTTTTGTAGACTGCGAAGCGTCTCTTATTTTCCCTTTGAGTCACGGAGATAGAGAGCACGTGTCCCCGCCCCAGTCTCTCCTCCTTTTTACCATTAATTTGCATAGTTTCACTTTTTCGCTCGCAGCGCTTGGCAATGAATAAAGAAGGAAGACCGCTCGCGGTCTATGTGTTTTGAGACCATCGTGGACTGTAGGTGTGCTAGAAGTCCTTTCCTCAGTTTTCCGTGGGCATAAGCTATGTTTTCACAGTCCACATGTCAATAACTAATTAACGTTATACTTAACTTCCAGGAATACAAGCCTCCCGGGTGTAAAGACATACCGATTGACTTCAGGGTGTCACTGTTGAAGAATACTCCGAACCCGAATCCACTCGGCGTCCTCAGGTCAAAAGGTAACAAAAAGGGCGGGGCGTGTTTGATATACTGACGATGTTTAAGCCACTAATTATATTTTAATATATAGATTTAGCCGGGGCTAAAAGCGAAGCTCTCGTTAATGCTTGCTAAAAGGCAACGGCAATGAGAACGGCAACAAAATCAATAAATCTAATTAGCAAAAGGTCGACGTTCGGCCCAGGGCGAACAGATTATTTTTATGGAGGAATTGTCGTCTGTGCTTACGAACAATTTTGTTCCTTGTGTTCCTGTTCGCTTTTTTTTTCACTGCCGCTCATTTTCACCTTACTGGCCGTTAGCATTTCTCATTTTCTCACCGCTTCTATGACATTTCATGTCTTTCTTCCAACGAAATTCGTCTCCTTTGTTTTTAATCACTCTCCCTAGCTCTTTCTCTGTTATCTACGGGAACGAAGACATCAAAAATAACGTCGAAAATACTCAACTTTGTTGTTATTTTTTCTCTGTAAAAGTCCGGGTGGCCCTGGGATTTCCCGCCAAAAAAACCTCGAGTTGCTTTTGGTTTGCCATACCTGTTGATTGAATTATTTTGCATTGGTATACCTGTGGTGCGGACGGACAGGCGAACGTACGGTCACGTGACTATCAAAATTTTTCGGATGCATAGGCCACTCGCACATCTCCCATAATGCACCTTATTTGCCCCTTCAAAATTTTGCATAAGCATTGTTTTCAATTTCTCTTGGGACGGCTGTAATACCCAGGAAAAATGAAAAACAAAGGTTATGGAATTTTTTTTTTTTTTGGGGGGGGGGGGGCGGGGGCGGGTGGGGGGGCAAATAAGGTGCACTATGGGAGATATAAAAGTGGAGTACAAGTAACAAAATTTTCTTACCCATGGTGCTTCGCTGCGCGCGCGCGGCAGGTAATTAATAGTATGGTTCTTTATGATTACATTGAAATGCTCCAGTCGGATCTTTTAATTTATCGCTGATATTTTTCCTTTTTAGAAGGAATACCTAATGAAAGTTTACTCTCCATTCATTTATTTATTAATTTACTTATTTATTTATTCATCCATTCGTTCATGTATTTATATGTAAAAAACTTCATTTGCAACTAAGATAACTAATATGACCAAAAGAGTTCCAACTGTAGGAACTGTCTCCTCGTGATGAGTCAACCCCCTTATCCTAAGAAAGTCACCGGTAAAGCGTCTCTATATGGTATACAGTAGAACCTCGAAAACTCGAACTCGGATAACTCGAATTCCCCGCTAACGCGAACTAAATTTCCTTTCCAATGTTCAAAATTTCACCTAAATTTACCCCGATAACTCGAATTCCTCGCTAAATCGAACTGTTTTTCGTTTCCCTTCAGAGTACGAGTTACCCGGGTTCTATTGTAGTTTATACGTGTGTTTCGTTTATGGTTTGTGTTTTTATTTATTATTAGCGGTGGGAGAGCCTCCTTTGTGCATGTCCTATGCGAGTCTGTTTGCTGTGAAGCACGCTGTGGAAGAGGCGCGAAATGAGATTGGTCAAGGAGGCGAATATTTTGCAATGAGTAAGTCTATTTTGTCCGTCTGTTTAGTGCAATTACTTAGCGCAACAACAGCTTCAATCGATCGCTGAAGAGATCCAGAAATGTCATTTTAATGCTGAACCTGTGCAAGAATTCATACGGAGCCGTGTAAACAGTACGGTAATGTGTAATAAAATTTGCAAGGTTCTGAGTTAAAGGTCGCACAGATAAAAAAATTCGTCCGTAAAAATATTTATCCGGACCTGGGGCCCGTTTCTCGAAAGTCCCGATAATTAACGGGTCCGTAAAGCTGTTGTTGTTTAGATGCAAGATAGAGGTTTCAATAGCTTTGCATTGAACGTGATAAAACTATCAGTTAATGGAAAAAAATGGAGCAGTTTGCTAGCCAGGACCCGCGCTCTTATTCTTTATATTTCGATTTGTATATTTGATTTCGGGCCCGAAAAGTTACCGGGACTTTCGAGAAACGGGCCCCTGGGTAAACGGGTCTACCTCTTCCCTTGCTTTTGCAAAAAGAGGCCTGGGTCCAAGCCACCTACTGATGTAATTGATTAGATGAGTCAGTAGCCGGTCAGTTAGACACCCGGGGTTTAACAGCTGTAAAACATTGCATTACATTAAAAAACATTACCATTATTGATCGGTGGGTCTGCTGTTTAACTTTTCTGAATGAGCTTTTCATGAACAGCATGTTCTTTTTTTCTTCACAGACGCGCCCAGCACGATCGAGGATACTCAGTTAGCGTGCCTTGTGGAGTCCAGTCAGTTCACGTTGTGAGAAAACTGTCACTTTCAGCGAGGATTTTTGACTGCTTACGACTAAACGTCCTCGTGGTTAAAATCACAAAAGGATAACCAGTGTCGCTTCTGATTCTACATTATAATTACTCTCGTGATGCCAAACTTTTGCTAGAACTAGAACTTGAAGGATAAACCGACTATGTATGTTCCAGTTAGATATGGTATGACCGACGGAGTTACATCAATGTTATAGTAGTGAAATTTCTAAATTGTAAACGTTGTAGATTTGGAAGGCAGCAGCCGTAAACAAGACCCTGAGAGAAGAAAAGCTTGTTTAATAAAATATACGTTTCCAGGAAAAAAAAGAGAAACAAACAAAACAAAAAACGCAAAGCAGGACAAAAGTTGCATGTAAACAAAGCCTAACACTGTTGAATAAAGCAAATTGGCGGACTAGGGAAGATGAAATATGCTAGTTTCACAGAACACAAATAATTGTGAAGAAAAATTGGTCACATTTAATACAGCCACAAACTGTAATAACCGAACTGAAAATCTACCGGAAATGTCATGAACAATTTCCAGCTTGGTTATAACAGTTCGCAGCTGTGTATCTTTTGTGATCAATACTAATGTTTTACTCATAATTATGCTTAAATACTTCACAATACTGATATAGCCCTTAGCGCTGTGCGTTTTTCATTAGGTACAGGAACGACTAGGAATATATTAGTACGGGGTTTATTCTAGAGCGCGGCCTTGCGGGATTTCCGCTATTTGGAAAATAATGGCGCATAGAATTTACGTTGCCGCGTCAAATAAGGCGCAAAAAAAATAGACCCAAGGATAAGTACAACTATTTTTTTTTTAAATAAAGTATTCGAAAACGGCGGCAAAGCGTCCGGCGAGTCCGACCCAAGTAGAATACCTGTTGGGAGAATGCCTTTCTTGGACCCCCTTTCTTGAAAAAGGGCCCCCTAAAATTACACAAGGGGGCCCATTTGACCCTCATTGGCCAATTTCTAGAATAAACCCTGTTTGTAAGATATCCATGACAAATAAAGTGGCAGTGTGGCGGGATTTCTTGTACTTTCTTGTCGCAAGAAGTATGTTAAAATTATGAACACTGAAGTATTTCTTCCATGTACGAAGCTGAATTCTTACATGGAATACTCTGATGGACTGATGTAATACCAATGGTACGATTTCTGCGATTTTTCCGAGTCACAATGGCACAACTCAGTCCGAAGATTTTCCAGGTCTAGTCAAGACGACTGAGTACGAAAGAGATCCTTACGTGTCCCTCTTGATAAGAATGATTAATAAGGTAATTGGGATTTACTGCCATATTGGCTGCTTCTAAATTTAACACAAACACGTCAGTCATGAAATGCGTAACCAAAAGGTAGAGATGTTTGTACAACTTGATTATTATTCTAGAAACTAAAGAGCATCTAGCCTTATAAAATACAACTCAGGTTTTCCCTAGCGAAATGTTCCTGCCTTTGTAAAGGTTGTTGTCGTTCTGTTATTAGGGAGCTTAAGCAACTACGACGACGACGACAACTTCAAAAACCAATAGGTTTAATGATCAAAACAACAGCTCTACACGTGCATTACGCTTTTCAGTACATTTCTTTGACGTCCACTGCACGACTACGACGTGAAGCCTCCTAAATTGACGTTTTATGGAAAACGTGGACATACTGCGACGAACGTTCCTTCCTCTTTTTGAACTTGAATAAAATACTTACGAATTCAACTCCAGGAAAAGTCGCCTGCATTTGACATATTGAGCGTGTCCAAATAGAGACGATTAAGTTTGAAAGAACGCAAATTCCTTTTTTTTTAGCGACGTTTTCACTGCTGTCGTCGTCGTCGTTGCTTTAGCTCCACCTTACGAAACCACGACGACGAAGGCAACGGGAACGTCAAAAAACAATAGGTTCAATGAGCAAAACAACAACTCTGCACGTGCATCAAGCTTTTTTGTACATTTCTTTGCCTTCACTGCACAACTACGACGTGAAATGACCAAATTTTCAGTTTACTTGGGAACGGGAAAGGCAAGGCGATAAATTCTACCATGGCTGTCCGAACTTGAGCGCGTTCCCCTCTCCTCAGCCTCAGCCAAAATCCCCTTCTTTTAAGGTGGCCCGAACCTATTGATATGCGTGTTGGTTATGTTTTTTATTTGCGTTTTTCAGAATGAAAGATTCAAACGATTTCTATGATTTTTGGCATACCAAATAAATAATGATGGAACTTTAAGAAAATGTTATTTGTTTTCTTGTAGATGTGAAAACCTTTGAGATATCGGCATATATCTAAAACCGCATTTTTAAAAAATGGAAATAACTTCGAAATCCCAAGACAGTTTTTGCCCTAACTTCAGCAAATAAACCTCAGAGCTCTCTAGTTTTACATTTGAAAGTTTGAAGGCAATCGTGACCGTAGAACTCGCTGCACAAAATGCTGGTCAAATTTAATTTCAATTTCAGTTCCCGTTTTGAAGAGAAATTAGGCCACCAACTCCAGTACTTCTAACCATCCACTTTTCAGCTGCCTTCAAACTTGCAAATGTAAAACTAGAGAGCTCTGAGGCTTATTTGCTGAAGTTAGGGAAAAATCTGTCTTGGGATTCCGAAGTTATTTACATTTTTCGTAAAGATGCGGTTTTAAATATATGCCGATATCTAAAAGGTTTTTATACCTACAGGAAAATAGATAACATTTTCTTAAAGTTTCATTATTATTTATTAAGGATGCCAAAAAACATAGAAATCGGTTGAATCTTTCATTCTGAAAAACGCAAATCGAAAACATAACCAACACGCATATAAACAGGTTCGGGCCACCTTAAGTATCAGGGCGAATTGGGATAATCGCGAAAAAGTTTTTTTTTTCAGCGACGTTTTCATCGACGTCGCCGTTGTCGGGTCATAAGGTCCCTATTACCAAGTTTTGTCACCCTCATTCCTAAAGGTCTCTCTTCTTCCCGTCTACTTGCTCAAGGGGACGGGAACGAGGACGAGTTGTATCTGCACTAATTTGTTCTTTTACAAATAAATACAGTCGAACCTGTATATAACGGCCACATGAGGAACTAGCCGCGCAAGTGTCATTGTCTGAGAAAGTGTTCCAGGGGCCAAAAGTTGTGGTCAACCGACTTGGCTGAAACTTGGGACAGAAGCTGGGTATAATAAGATATTTCAAAAGCCACTTTGGCTCACTTCTCTGAGTTTTAGTTTTGGAGTTACAGAGGGGGGGGGGGGGTCTCTTTTTTTGTCCTTTGAGCACCAAAAATCCAGCCTTCCAGGTGGCATTTTGAAAGTGTGATAAGAACCCACTGGTAAATTGTGCTGCCAAATGAATTTGACCATGAACTCTACTATAATAGAGCTTTCAATTCATGCATGTAACTTTGTCTTCAACGTATTGTACAGAGAGGAGCCTGGGGCTAGAGTTTGGCCAAAATTGATGTTAAAATTACAACCCAAAATAGCCATTTTTCAAAATTTCACTATATTCACCTGCCTTCTTGCATAACTTCCAAACTTATACCACTGTTTACTTTAGTCACCCAGTTATCAAAATCAGTTGAGAAAATCAGTTGTGTGGTAGTGGATGTTTTGGAAGTCATTTGTGCGGAAAGTCCTAGTATTTTGTCAGGAAGATGACGGACGACAGTGGAACCACTTCGAGTACAGCTTCAAGTTCACAAGCTTCGCCAACCGCGACGTTTGTTCCTCTACTTGATGTGGCCAGCCTTCCTCCCTTCAATCCAAAGAAAGATCCGAACACCCTTGCAGTTCGCTGGAAGTTGTGGAAACGCTCGTTCAATCTGTATTTGGTGGCAAAAGGGATTACGAAAGATGAACAGGAAACCGCATTGCTGTTGCATACTGGAGGGTTGAATTTTCAGGAGCTTTTTTTACACGTTATTGACCGGTGCGGAAATCAAGCCGTTCGCTGCGAGTATGGAGTTGTTGGATAACTATTTTTCACCGCAGTTGAACGTTCCTTTCGAGAGGCATCAGTTTAGGCAAATGGAGCAAGCGTCAGGAGAGTCAGTGGATCAGTTTGTTTGTCGGTTGAGGCAGAAAGCGATCTTCTGCGAGTTTGAAAATGTTGATGAGGCAATAAGGGATCAGCTTATTGTGAGATGCAGGGACCCCAGACTTCGCCGTAAGTTCCTTGAGAAAACAAATGCTACTCTGAAGGATTTACTAGATTTGGCTCGTGTGCAGGAAGCAGTGAACATGCAGGTCAAGGCTATGGATCAGTCATCCGGTCAGGTGAATGCTGTTTCCGGTAAACCTCACAGCAAAGGAAAAGGAAAAGGGACAGCGCAGGGTAGAAACAGAGGAAATAAGCCTGGTAAACTGTCTGGTGGTTCTCAGGAGACAAATTAAGAGGCTGTTTTCGCTGTAATTACACTGACCATATGGCACGTGACCCGAATTGTCCTGCCCGTAGCAAGAAATGTAATGCATGTGGCGAGATTGGACATTTTGCAGTCTGTTGCAAAACAAAGGAACACAAACGTCTCACAAGGGATGACGAAGGAAGGAATAATACACGGGGTAGAGCCTATCAACTATCAGAGGATTAAGCCACTGGACAACAAGATTATTATGCATTTACAGTTGGAGTCAGTCAGCCTACAAGTCGTAGTGAAGTTGATTTGAAGGTTGGAGGAGTGACGTTACCAGGGGTACTTATTGATTCTCGAGCGTCGTGCAATGTGATTGATCAAGCAACCTGGGAAGTTTTGAAGAAGAAGAGTGTTCACTATGAGTCCAAGAAATCAAGCAAAAAGTTGTTTGCTTATGGACAGAAAGATCCTATTGAGGTGATTGGGACATTTGTGTCTGAGATTGTGTGCGAGATCAGTGGCAACAGTTGTGTGGACGAATTCACAGTGGTTAAAGGTCCAGGAAGATCTCTACTCGGAAAGAACACTGCAGAGAAGTTGGACGTGTTAAGGGTCGGTCCAAATGTGTGTTCATTAACTGTTGAAGGAAGTGATGCCGACATCCGTGAGAAGTATAGAGAGGTTTTTACAGGGGTTGGGAAGCTGAAGGATTTTCAGCTGAAATTACATGTAAGAGACGATGTCACGTCGGTTGCACAACCCGTACGGAGACTGCCATTTGGGTTAAGAGCAAAGGTTGACGAGAAGTTGGATGAGTTGTTAGCCAAAGACATCATCGAGGAGGTGTCACACAACCCAACTGAGTGGGTGTCGCCGTTGGTTGTTGTCCCAAAGACAGACAGTGACATTCGGATTTGCGTGGACATGCGCAGGGCGAATTCAGCAATAGAAAGGGAAAGACACCCCATCCCTACAATTGAGGAAGTCTTGTACGACCTTAATGGTTCAACTGTCTTCTCAAAGCTCGATCTCAAGTGGGGCTTCCACCAGGTGGAATTGGATCAAAAATCGCGCGAGATCACGACGTTTGTTACACACCGTGGTTTGTACAGGTACAAACGTTTGATGTTCGGAGTAACATCGGCGCCTGAAAAGTACCAGAAAATTGTGGCGGCCGTTTTGCATGGTTGCGAGGGAGTGGCTAATTTGGCAGATGATTTGATTGTGCATGGTTGTGGCATAAAGGAACACGACAGGAATTTGCATGCTGTACTGACCCGATTGAAAGAGAAAGGACTAACCTTGAATGGGGACAAATGCCAGTTTCGTCTTCCCAAGCTTACATTCTTCGGTCATGATCTGAGCAGGCAAGGTGTTTCGCCCAGTGAAGAGAAAGTAGCTGCCATCTCGAATGCAAGCCTTCCACAAGATGCTTCACAGGTCAGATCATTTGTTCAGCTTGTACAGTATTCTGCAAAGTTTCTTCCCAACTTCGCGCAAGAAGCAGAACCACTCAGGAGCCTCCTGAGGAAGAATGAGCCTTTCATCTGGGGTGAAGCACAGGAAAGGTCATTCCAGAAGTTGAAACAGCTAGTTGCACAGGCCACTACGCTTGCATATTTCAGAGGAGACTGTAACACACGTATTATTGCTGATGCAGGTCCACAGGGTTTAGGTGCAATGCTGACTCAACTTCAAGACGGCGAGTGGCGAGCAATCTCGTACGCGTCCAGAAACCTCACTGAAGTGGAGCGGAGATACAGCCAGACCAAGAAAGAAGCCCTTGCCCTAGTATGGGCTTGTGAGAGGTTCAACATTTGTGTGTACGGGCGCAAATTTGAACTTGAAACTGATCACAAGCCACTCGAGTGTATTTTTGGCCAGCTTTCAAAACCATCAGTACGTATCGAACGTTGGGTTCTGAGGTTGCAGGGGTATGACTACAGAGTTGTTTATCGGCCTGGCAAAGCGAATATCGCAGACTCTCTCTCAAGACTCAATCAATGTAACCCTAAAGACACAAGTGGGGAGGAATTTGACTTTGTCAAGGCAGTCGCTAAGGAAAGTTTACCTGTTGCCCTGACAGCGAAACAAGTCGAATTGGTTTCTGATAGTGACCCAGAAATTGCTAGCCTGAGACAGTACATTTTAAGTGGGGACTGGTCTCAATGTCAGATGACAGCTTATGTGTGTGTCAAGGATGAATTGTGTGTGTTAGGCAAACTTGTTTTGCGCGGTACGAGAATTGTTGTTCCGAAGGCTTTACGGGGAGAAGTCTTGCGTCTTGCCCACGAGGGACATCAGGGCATCGTAAAAATGAAGGCACGTTTAAGGACAAAGGTTTGGTGGCCAAAGATTAACTCAGACGCAGGGCAGGTGTGTAAGTCTTGTCATGGTTGCCAAGTCGTAGGTGAATTCCAGGTTCCTGAGCCCATGAAGAGAGTGAAGCCGCCTACTGGACCCTGGCAAGACATAGCCATAGACCTGATGGGCCCCCTTCCCACTGGAGAAAGTTTGCTCGTAGTCGTAGACTATTACAGTAGATTCTACGAGGTAGCGATCATGTGTTCCACAGCAGCTAAGAGAGTGGTGGATGTACTGACACAGATATTCTCCAGATATGGATTTCCATTTACACTCAAGTCTGACAATGGTCCTCAGTTTTGCTGTGCGGAGTTTGAGAAGTTTCTCTCTGATCACAGAATCGAACACTTGACTTCCCCACCGCTCTGGCCGCAGGCCAATGGACATGTTGAGAGACAGAACAGAACTCTGCTTAAGACTTTGAAAGTTGCTCACGTTGAGGGCAAAAACTGGCGTGAAGAACTGCAGAAGTTTCTGCTAGCTTATAGAACCACACCGCAAACAAGCACTGGTGTTACTCCTGCGTTCCTTATGTTTGGCAGAGAGTTGAAAACCAAACTTCCAGAGTTGAGGGGCGCTGGTAACCTGTTGGACGAGGGGGTCAGAGATCGTGACTGGAATCACAAGTTCGCCCACAAGGAACATGCTGACAACAAGCGGGGTGCAGCCGAAAGCCCTGTAGTGCCTGGAGATCTGGTTTTACTGAAGAACACGAAAACGTCTGGCAAGCTAGAAGCAAATTTCGAGAGTGAGCCATACACAGTGCAGACTAAGGAAGGCAGTGAGGTGACTGTTAGGTCAAAGGAGGGTGTGGATACAGGCGGAACAGTTCATTTGTTAAGCGGTACAACCCACCAGGGGAATCCGCGGAAGCCACAGAAGCCGCTTCTCAAGAAGCACCCAATACTCTTCCACCGGAGGACAGTATAGCGACATCAAGACCAAGGCGGACTCTTAGAATGCCGGAGAAGTACAAGGACTATGTACTTTATGAACTGAACTCTGTTGACACGTTGGACTTATGTTGAAGTCTGTTA
This sequence comes from Porites lutea, assembly GCF_958299795.1. NCBI lineage: Eukaryota > Metazoa > Cnidaria > Anthozoa > Scleractinia > Poritidae > Porites > Porites lutea. The sequence goes on from NC_133202.1 coordinate 38,154,761, forward strand.
GATTTGATTTCATGTTATTAGATTTTATTGAACAGTCTTATTGAGATAACTCAATGTGAGCAGAACAGTTTTCATACAGATTTATTTTTCGCTGTTAAGTGCCTTATTGACTTTTTCTGGTAGTCTGTTTGTTTCTAAAGAAAGGAAGGGATGTAATGTATCGATAGTATTGTCTACCGGAAGTTGTGTTAGCGGAAGTTCTCGGTTACTGTGAACGTGCAAAGGATCATGGATATTTGTGTGGGCCATGCTTTCCGGGTGTCATGGCGGCCGAATAAAGTGTAGTTTCTTTTATAGTTAAATCTGGTTTATTACACGGCCATCAGGGCGTCATTGTTACAAATAGTTGTTTTCAATGCCCATCAGCAAAGGAGCATGACCATACATACGTAGATTACACAGACATATACGAGCTTCAGTGAGCAGTATCGAGGTGAACTATGATTTTCCGAGTCCTTTAGAGCTGAAAAAATGAAACTATCCATCCACGGTTAGGAGAGCTGGATAACAAAAAGCTTGTTTTGCTTTTATAAAAAAATAACCCAAACAAAGCCTTGCATTGAGATGATGCACTTGTTATTACATCAAGTTAGCTGGCCCGCCATTTTGGACTTGAAGAGTGTGGGGACTGGACCTAGTTCCCGTCCAATCCTTCTCCCGTTTCGCGGGAATTTTTTCTGTTTTTCATCAGGTGTGTTCGACATTCTAGAAAGTGATCTGTTTCAGGATAATTCCTTTCAAGGGGTAAATGACCAGTGCAGTGTCACTTCATGGGCTGTGCAAGAAACAGGAATGCTTTCTTTGTTGTCTTGCGGTAGAAGGGTTCAGGTGTGTCCGGGGAAGAAGAGGAAGAACTGGTGATGCCAAAGCTACAGGTGATTCAAAAGATCAGTTAGGGATCATACACGAGCACAAATGATTTTTATCGCAGTTTACGGGACTCTTTTGCTTGAAGAAAGACAATGATATATAATTTACGATGTTGTCGTCTCAAATTGTTTGTTCACATAGTTGATTGTTCCGCATGTTAATTTCCTGGGTCCTTACGAAGAGCACTAAACATTCAACAAACTCATCGTAGCAATATTTATATATATATATATATATATATATATAGATAGATAGATAGATAGATAGATAGATAGATAGATAGATAGATAGATAGATAGATAGATAGATAGATAGATAGATAGATAGATAGATAGATAACAATAATAGAAATAACTTGAAGGATGTCTTTTGTCTGCTCGAGCTGTTTGTTTACATTCAGCTTGTCACGTTTGGCAATGCACAATTCGAGCCAGCTTGCACTGAAACTCCACCGGTCTCCTTTATTTGCCTGTTTCGTCGAAGACAAGTCAACTTAGAATAGGTTTAGCTACATAATTCCGCAGGAATTGTTTTGGGAATTTTAGACACGAAAAAGAATTTTAGAAAATCTCAAGAATATTAGAAAAAAATTGACAAATACTAGAACTTAAATAGCAGTATATATAGGAGAATACTGAACAGCAACATTTCACAGGCAGAAACGTTGAAAAAACGTTTTTATTTTTCTGTATTCCTACCAACCAAGAGAGGGCTCAGTCCACCCACATACTACAATAGTGTCTAGAGTACTGTTCACTGAGCACAAAAATCAGCAGTTTTCAGAGTCATCTACACTACAACTAAAAATATAATCAGCGGTTATTCACCAAAAGAGGCCCTCGCTATCAAAAAAGAATAAAAATTTTAAGAGTTTTTTAGGGAATTTTAGAGAGTTTAAGCAGATAACACTCTTATTTAGGTATATTTTTTTCATTATTCTTTTAATTGAATAGTTAACATTATTTTAAATAATTTTTTAGTTAAATAATGAAACAATTTTTTCTACAAATATACACAAATCTTTCGTGCTCTTCCAGAACGACTCAGAGTCAGTTCCCATTCAAGTACGACACATGTGTGTTCATTGCCTATGCATTATTCCAAGCAAATCCAATAATATCAAATAATTCGGTCGATTTTGCGATGACATTTTCTCCGTGAAAATGTCAATTTCGTCGAAAAACTTAGATGCAGCATGTTTGCAAAGATCTTTGACGGAAAGGGTAAAAAATGGAAACCGGTAACTGAATTGTGCATTGCATGATAAGCGTGTGCACGTGACAAGCTTAATGTAAACAAGCCGCTCGAGCAGACAAAAAACGGCCTTCAAGTTATTCTTATCGTACTTTTTTTTTTTAGACAAATGTGACCCTCCACAGGAATTTGATGCTAAAGGTGAAAGCACGCTCACGACACGCTTGCACGACACTCTTAGCGTGCCGTAGATCACGGATATGCGCATATTAATTTGAAAAAAAAAAACCGGACACACTTGCCTTTGTTTTGGTAAATTTAAGGTGACTCGACCCAGTTTTTTGGGGGGGGGGTACCATCCTACTTTGAAGAAAGGAATCCTAAAATTTTCGGAACCGAAAATACGATAAAATTCTCACTTTCCTAAAACTTTCGATTGGAAGCTAAATTTTTAGGGAAAATAATGCTGAAGCCCTCGTAATTTCGAAAAGTCTGAAGTTGTCTTGGCTTGCGTGGACCTATTATTTTCAGAGAGAGAATTGGCCAACGGCAACACGGCAGGAACTGTCGGCTTCGAAAAGCTATAATGAAGAAGAGATGCGATTTCTGTCATCAAACTGGGCCATAAATTTGATTTGATTTTGTAGATTATTTCTTTAGAAATTAGTTTCTGTGTAAAAATTTGGTTGTAAATATAAAAGCGACTGTTTTTTTTATGTCTTATCTTAAATTCCGCTTTGTTTTAATTTAGTCCTCAAGGCACTACCAAGTTTCAGGAGGGTAACAAATCCACTCGTGCATCAACGTAAAATAGGCATTTAAAAGACGCACTAAACTAGTGCGACATAATAAAAAATTATTTTCGCGCCGCCTAATAAATAATAGTCTGCTAAACAGCTGTTTTCAGTGGAAGGAGCGTTGCGTGACGAAACTAAAACGGCTGTGTAGCAGACTACTTTAAGACACTTAAATAATTGTAGGCCGTAATACTTCTGATGACGCTAAATCGGTCGCCGCAGGAGCCCATCATTTGATGGGCTCCTGGTCGCCGTAACTTCATAGCGCGAATGTTTCAGGGGCACCCAACGAGAATATAGTTCAAAACCACTAAACATAACATTGTTAAACGTATTTCAGTATTTAAATGGTATATTTAGACATAATTTTATCCCCTAAAAATTTTTCATCTGTTCGGATTTCCTAGCTGAAAGTCTCGTGATCCGAAAATTATGGGGATCAAAACTTACCTTTTCGAAAATTTCAGCCAGAAAAAAGGCTCCCGAAAATTCTAGGTGACCTTTTTAGGGTAAAAATCCGTTAAAAATGGGCAATTATACCATTTTTTAGATGTTCGAAAATCCTAGGAGATGCAGGGAAGCAAGAAATTTTACAACAAATTTTCCGAAAATTCTAGATCTCAAATCGTCTACCGAACAGGTATTTTCCGAAAGTTGTCGTTGGGTGCCCCTGATGTTTGTTTAGATGGTTCTAAAACAGACGGCAACCACAAGAAAGACAACAGGATGACTACGGAATTTGGACAATAAGACTGAAGCATACGCGATGTAATATTTCAAGAAGAACAAATTTACATACATTATTTTAATACCGGTTTCGCTTTTTGTATTATTGCAGGCCGGATCAATTAAGCAACATTGAAACCGTTTTGGAATTTTGGTACATGTAGAAAAGCAGGCTGGTTTTCATTTGATCACTACGATCCTTGCAATCGCTAAAAAATAAATACAATTTAGCGATCCTGGCTCTTGATGATTTCTATTTGATCGCTGCGATTGCTGCGATCGGCGAGAAAGTGACTTAAGTCCGAAAGATCACTGTTTCTGAGAAAATTGCAAATGTGTTTTAAATTAAGGAAAGTTAAGATAACCTTTGTACAGTTTCGTCAGTAAAGATTTCTGGAAAGAACTTTGATTTTGCAATGCTAATAAAGTTCTACCCATAAATCCAGTAGGTCCCACCGTTCACTGTTTATACTTTTCAAGCGACAAACTTTTTCTTTCTCGATAGTTACCAAAAAAGGGTGCCGTTCATAATCATTTACGGTTCCTTTTTGTAGAGGAAATTCATTTAGCTTATAGATAACACGCCTTGCGTGCTTTTGCGCACACTGAAAGCGTGTTGTGCTTTTTCGCACGGAGCTTTTGTTTGAAAACTTTAACATGCCCTTTTGTTCGACTTGCTCACGCTTAATTGTCTCAAGCGTGTCCTCTGAAACAAAAGAAATTGCTAATGAGGCAAGATTGCAAGCGTGCTAAAGCGCGTTAAAATAAATTCTTTTGTTTTAAAGTGAAAGCGTGTCGTGCGCGTGCTTTCACCTTTAGCATTAAAATCCTGTGGAGGGACACAAATTTGATGAATGCTTAGTGCTCTTCCTAAGGACCCAGGATATTAACATGGGAGTCAATCAACCATAAACAAACAATTTGAGACGACAATATCGTAAATTACATATCGTCCTCTCTAAATCTCTCTTCGGTCAGAAGAGTCCCCTAGATCACGATAAATGCCATTTGTGAGCGTATATGATCCCAACTGATATTTTGAATCACCTGTAGCTTTGGCATCACCAGTTCTTCCTCTTCTTCCCCGGACACACCTAAACCCTTCTACTTGTGCTTTAACCGTACAGTCATGTCACTATAGCAAGACAACAAAGGAAGCATTCCTGTTTCTTGCACAGCCCATGACGTGACACTGCACTGATCACTTACCCCTCCATCGAAAAATTATCCTGAAACAGATCACTTTCTAGAATGTCGAACACACCTGATGAAAACAGAAAAAATTCCCGCGAAACGGGAGAAGGATTGGACGGGAACTAGGTCCAGTCCCCACACTCTTCAAGTCCAAAATGGCGGGCCAGCTAACTTGATGTAATAACAAGTGCATCATCTCAATGCAAGGCTTTGTTTGGGTTATTTTTTTATAAAAGCAAAACAAGCTTTTTGTTATCCAGCTCTCCTAACCGTGGATGGATGGTTTCATTTTTTCAGCTCTAAAGGACTCGGAAAATCATAGTTCACCTCGATACTGCTCACTGAAGCTCGAAAATGTCTGTGTAATCTACGTATGTATGGTCATGCTCCTTTGCTGATGTGTATTTAAGACAACTATTCAGGCTATTACAAGGTCAGACGGAGATTATATGTTAACGAACCTTTTGATAAGCTAAATTTATCTGGTAAAAATATAAAAAAATGGGCCTGACAAAATATAGAGACTTTCCATTCTTGGAGTAATGCTTGGAAATATGACGTGAAACTGACTATTAATCAAAGAAAAATTTAAGCATCTTGTAAAAAGATTGTTATAAGTACATCAGAACATCATCATTTGTGTTCTATGGTGGTTACTAGGTTTTCAAAGAATAAAATCACCTTTGATTTGCTAAATTATGTGTTTGTTACGCTAATCAGAGGCCTGTTTTAGATCAATTTTAAGGTAACAATCGGTGTATTTCTAAACAACGCAACTGATTTGGCTTTGACAATTCATTTTCACTTACCAAATACAGAATAAGGGCTTCTTGTCAACAATTGGTTTGTTTATGGGCTGAATTAGGCTCAAAATTCCATTTTGCATCGCCTTAGAGGGGCATGAAGGGTTTGTTCCAAAAATTCAATAAACCATAATAAGCCAAATTTTTCTCAACTGATTTTGATAACTGGGTTACTAAAGTAAACAGTGGTATAGGTTTGGAAGTTATGCAGGAAGGCAGGTGAATATAGTGAAATTTTGAAAAAATTTTGGCCAAATTCTAGCCCCAGGCTTCTCTCTGTAAAATACCTTGAGGACAAAGTTACATGCATGAACTGAAAGCTCTATTATAGTAGAGTTCATGGTCAAATTCATTTGGCAGCACAATTTACCAGTGGGTTCTTATCACACGTTCAAAATACCCCCTGGAAAGCTGGAGTTTTGGTGCTCAAAGGGCAAAAAATGAGACCCCCCTGTAACTCCAAAACTAAAACTCAGAGAAGTGAGCCAAAGTGGCTTTTGAAATATCTCATTATACCCAACTTCTGTGCCAAGTTTCAGCCAAATCGGTTGACCACAACTTTTGGCCCCTGGAACACTTTCTCAGACAATGACACTTAATACAGGATTACTAAAAATATTAACTGGGCGTGGTCTAATGTCGATTTTAATGGCGTATCATACAAATATACTTCATGCAAGGAAACCATAAGACAATCAACACTCTTTCAAACCATCTACTGGCTTTAAACATAGTTCAGTGCCAACTTGTAACTTAACGGTATAATAAACGTAGCATTGTCTAATCTTCTACGGTATACAGTACTGTATTTCTATGACTAACAGTTCACAACAAAATATCTGATTCCTTCATTTCATAGTTGTTCAATGTGTATAAATAACAGAAATGTTTCTAATTAAAAGTAGCACAATAGACAACAAAACTGTTCAACTTAAAGTAGTCATAGGGTAAGAATTGCGAAGTCTTAAAAAATTTGGATATGTACGTCTGGCGCATCGGCACTTGAGCCGATTGTCAGTTTACAGTAGCAATGCAGATGATGATTCTTTATAGTGATGATGGATTGCATTTTAAACACAATAAAACCACATAAAATGACGTATGGCTTAGTTTCCGTTCAGGGGTGGCCGCTTAATACAGGTAAAAATAACAAAGAAAGACAAACATAGGACTACTACAGGGTGGCCGCCTAATACAGGTAACAAATACAGCGTCTGTATGAGCGAAAAGTCGGAACTTTGAAAACTGGCTGCTAAATAGAGGGTGCCGGCCGCTTAATACAGGGCCGTTATATACAGGTTCGACTTAGTTCATCGTAAAATACTTAAATGTTGAATGGATAAGAATAAAAAATAACACGTGCATTGGATCACAGTTCTAAAAATATTGATATTTTGGCTTTCGATTTGTACTATGTGTGTCATTGTTCTATCGATTAGAAATTGCTGTCCGTGGTCAAAGAGACTGACATTAGCACTTGCCATGTGATGATTGAAAGTTGACCTTGTGCTTGAGCAGCGTCCATGAGATTTCTCCAGCCTTCTTCGGAACAATCTTCCTCATCAATACGTAGTATACGAAGGCTTGGTAGATTTCTGATGTACGGTATAATAGACGTTACTGAATCACCCAAGGGATTACCCTGCAGGCCTAATGTTCTCAGGCTGGGATTATGGAGTGAAACAATTTCCAGTAGAGAACACATGTCATTTCCATTAAGATTCAGCTTCCGAAGTTCTAAGTCACACAGATTGGGAGAAAATTGAAGGCTCTCTAGGAACGCTGTAAACTCCTTTCTTATGGTAACAAAATCGAAATGAAGTTTCTCTAGTTTGTCTAATCTAAATAATAACTTAACATCCACGACCTCCACACTACTTTGATTTGTCGCCCCTCTTAATTTAAGCAATCGTAACGATGTTAACTTGGGCAGTGACTGACCAAGCGCCGCAGCAAGGGCTGGTGTCATAGTGAGCTCATCGAGTACCAGGTGCTGAAGTTGCTCGTGTGTGATACTTTCAACTAACTTTCCCGCCGCGGATGGCAAACACCATTTCAAGTTAAAACAAAGTGTGATCGGGTTTCTTAAATGTGGAAGCAGAAAGACAAGCTGTTCCGCTCCCTTTGGTGTCAGCACAACTGTCAAATGATTGGGTTCTAAAAGAAGTACACTTAACTGCCTTACATCCACTTTTCCCATCTTCCACGAGCACTTCTCTGCTAGCGTGGGAATTTCTTCTAGGAGACGAACAATCCAATCAAATGTACAATTTGGGTTACAAAGTTCGATACTGTTCAAACTTCTGCCACAGTTTCGTAAAATTACTATAAGCTCTTCGGTGTTACAACTGTCAACCCAGTCATAAACTTTTACGCGTTTTAGAAATTTCAGACTAAATAACCCTGAAGGCAACGTCGAAAAGTTGCTTACATTAATAATTACACCCGCTTCGGTAAATAGCTTGGCATGGTTGAGACAAAGCAGCAGCAAATCTCTAATAAAAAAACGTACTTTGCCTGATTTATAACTAAGAGTAGTGCGGAATCCACAAAAAAAAGGAAATCTTAATGATATATGATTAGAGGAACCACAATTACGTATACATGTAACCTTAAAGAACTTTTTAACAAAGTCACACATTTTCAGAATTTCAGTATTTACATTCTTTAGACGATTGAGTGTTTCAAGGCTGAGTAATCTGTGATGATCAGGCATGAGAACATACAAATTGAAATCGAGATGAATAGACCAACAAGAACTGTAATCTTTTAACTGAAGCAGGTCAAAAGGAACGTTTTCAAAGAAGACACCACCAACGCAATCGAAACAGTTCCTTGACAATTCACCTTTTGACTGAACTTCTTCAAACGAGTTCCAAACAAATCTGAAGAAAGTGCGATGCTTCATAGTGACCTCGGATAACGGTTTATTTGTTTCCTCTACATCTGGTACAGTTGCCGTTAAATCCAATAAAGGATCAGACATTCTCACCGACTCCAAATGCTTAAAAACTACCACGGCCCCTTGGTCAGACAAGCCACATACAAACTTGAGAACGTTCTCTAAGGCAATACAACCCTCGAAGGTGTGAGCGTACTTTTCAACTGGACCAAGATTTCCTTCAGGGAAAACACATCTATAGGTGATGAACCATGCTGACAGAAATTCTTGAATACTCTTATGCATAAAGGAAACCATTCCTGCTGGTCTTCTGTTTCTTATGTGCTTCGTTACTTGAAGTAAGCCAATAAAAGAACTTTCTTCGCAGAAAATGGAAGGAGGCAGCTGTTTGTAATCAAACACGTGATCGTCGATGAGAAGACTATCTAACGCCACCTTTCCGATTTCACAAAGGATCTCCTTGAAATCTATTACCTCAGGAAAGTCACAAGAAGCAGAAGCAGAATGTTTCGCTTGGTTGTGATCTAGAACGCTCTGGACCATCTGCACATACAAATCTGTTTTTGTTTTGGGCCAGCTCTCTAGGTGACTTTCTTTCCACAGAATGCATAAGAATAAGAGAAGTAAGGGACTTCTTGCTAGAGCTAACAGGTCTTTGGTATGCAAATAAGCGAGTAGATTTTCTGCATCTCTATCGCTCCCAAGCTTTTTCTTCATGTAAGACGAAATGTCATCGTAGCTAAAGCCAAGAATCTCAGCACGAAGGACTTTCAGGACTCTACTTTCTCGCAAGTCATCCGCTTTGGAAATTCTGCTGGTTATCAATACGCAACAGTATCTCAGTTTGTCACCTTTGAATATCTTGAAGATGTCAGAGTCGCGTCCGCACCGATACTCGTCGTAGCCATCGAACACAAGTAAAACTTTCTCCTGGTTGTCGGTAATATATTTGAGAAGGCCGTCTGTCATGGATTTATCCTCCTCGGCAAAAATGTTGGAACAGCTTATAACATCTTTGAGGCTTTGGTGTTCTGATACTTCTTTTAGATTAACGGCAACGAGAACTTCGAAATTCTTCAAGGCAACGGCCTCTTTGTTATCCGCCGTTTCATCTTCCAGATTGAGTTCAGCCCAGTCTAGACCCAACTTCTTAACAAACGTGGTTTTCCCAATTCCCGTTTGTCCTTGCACGAGTATTCTTTTGGGAGACGTACCGCTCTTGCTCACAGTGACAAGATCGCAGTAATGATTCAGCTCGGTTTGTGATGATCCAGCTGCGTTTTGTTCCTGCTTTACCCACGACAATCTGGTGTAGATTTCATGGATGTCAACAGGATCTAACGTGGACCAGAGGGATGTGGGCATAGTTGCTGAGTTCTTGTAATACTCAGCTAATTTAGTTCGGCAGGTTTTCACATCGAAGCCGCCGTCTACGGAACATGCCTCTAATTGAAAAAAAAGGGCAATATTAAGTCACTACCAATTACGATCAGTGGCGGATAGAGTGAACATCTGCTTGAAACTACGTCGCGATTTTCTTGGTTCACAAAAAAAAGTAACGCGAGATTTGGTGCATGATGAAACATAAAAGAAAATTAGAGTTGCTGGAAATGACAAACTTGATGGCTTAAGTTGTAGGTAAAAATAATACTTTTTCTCTACTGTTTCAGGCTTTAGTTTATCATCCTCTGCAGTCTAAATATTTCAAAAATGTAAAAAATAGATTTCTTGGTACAATTATTGAACTTTACCTGTCGGTTCCCTATAATTAGTTCGGCCTCAGTTTTATGTGATTACACAAATGAGGAAATCCCAAATATATGTATACTGTGCTGTGTATACACTGTATTTTGTACTCCTAAAATTTCTTAAATCGCTGTGCTCTGTATACACTGTATTTTGTACTCCTAAAATTTCTTAAATCGCCGCAAACTTTCGAAAAATTGAGTACCAGCGTAATTAGTAAGAATATGCTAGCGTGCGTCTGTGGTGATGGAATAACAAAAATGATGAATTCCAGGTCGTATGCAAAAGATTTTTCACCAATATAGGAGATCTTTTGAGAATAAATAATTTATTTATTTATTTTCTTAAAAGTTCTGTTAACCATAACAAAATACCGTTTTCATGAAGAACTTGATGATACGGACCTGACGCTTCATTCTCTGCTCCAGTGTCATTCCACCTACTTGAGTCTTGCTCAAGGCCACTTTGAACTACAAAGTTGTTAACAACAAAATATTAACAAAAAATGTTCAAACATGGTCCGTAAAAATTCTAAAATACTTCAGCCGATACATTTGAAAAGCGCGAGGAGTTAGTTTTCAAACTTTGCCTCCACGAAAAACAAAAACCTCAAGATAATGATAACCTTTTTGATTTGGGTAAACATGTAGCTGAAGGAAAAAGTCGGTTGTCCCCTTTACCAATAAGATACACCTGAAATTTAATTTATTTCTAAGCTGTAGAAATAAATCATAGGCCCGGTTCAAACGTCGCATTCCACATCTGATGTAAATGAGCAGGAACAAATCGATTTTCTTCATTGGTCGGCACATGTGTAACATTAGTCGGCACATGTGAAATTCGACGTTTGAACCAGGCAAAAATTGGGATCTCTACAGCCCCCGAAATGATCCCGACTCCCAATTGGGGATCATTTCGTGGTCGGGATCATTTCGGGGGCTGTACATCTGTACAGCCTCTAATATATTATATAGAAAGGCGGGCGAAGCTCTCGTTGTTACACTTATAAGTGTACTCAAACAAAACATAAACTAAAAACAACTACAAAGAAATCTTTCAAATCTGTGCTTATAACATAGCGTACAGTGGACCATTCATTTTAGGGAAAAAGATATGTAACTACAATAGAACAATGGAAGTTAGATATAACTGAAATTTTGTTGAAAACAAGACTCGTCTTTGTTGTCTTTGCTTTTTCTCTCTAAAAAGCAGGTGGCCATTTACCGCCAAAATAAGCGGGTGCTTGCATTCGATATTCCTCCCCGGCTTACATGAATAGGTGGACGTAAGTAAGGACGGTCGTGTGCCTACTACGGCTCCATGACGTGCGCGCGACAGAGCTTGCCTTAAGTTAAAATAAATGATACTTATTGACTGATGCAGTGAACATGATTTACAATTTTTTTTTCTTTGGGGGGGGGGGGGAGAATTTTGGTCGAAATTCTTTATTACGAATGACTAATTAAAATTGTTTTGGAGAGAATAATATTCCTGGCCTCAATAGGGAGATTGTTTACCAATTTAGCTCCAATGTACCTACATTGTAATGCTTTCCAAAAGTGGCACGGCTGTGAAACAAGACAGGATAAAGTAGGGCCTCTCTTAAATTACAAGGGGATGCAATAAGTTGGAAGAAAATACAGATGTTCTGCATGTCGCAGTAGCTTAAAATTTACTGAGTATGAAAAATGGAAATCAGGGGAGAGGAAATGCGCCCTCTTGCTATGAGGGACACAAACATCAATTTATTATCTAAAAGGGAAGGTTCTGTTGCTAATTAGTTAATTCCGAGTTGCCCCAAGCTTCTGTTTCAAAGCAAGGGAGGGTGACAAGCCACTGATGTGAAAATGAATGATTCTTTTACTCTTCTGCAAAAAAACTCATTATTTGGCTTCCTTTCAAAACTGAAATTTTTTAACTTGAAATGGCTTAATAAAATGTCAGTAACATTGAAAGTTCTACCTTGATCAACATGGCTGCTTTGACATACATGTATGCCACCAACTGATGCTTGCACATCATCAGTTGTAACACTCAGTTCCGCTTCCTGCTCAGAACCTTAAAGAATGATAAAATAGCTATATATTTGTTTTTAAAAGCAAACTGTTGTAAGCTAACTATGTGGATAAGCTACAACATGGCTATACAAAAATAATATTAAGTTATATAAAATTCCATACTCAACTCCCAAGGGTGTGGTAAGGTGAGGGGGGGGGCACTTGCATTACTTTTTACTGGGTATGTGCCGCTGCCCTCTCAGAGCTCCCTACCCCATTATAGTCTATTCTATGGCCAATTTTTTTTATTATAGACCCCATCTACATGTAAGTCACTTTTGGGCAAATATTTATATTTTTATTTATTTAATTCAATATTTATCCAGGGGCATCCAATTTTTCCAAGCTTAGTCACTGTCTATTTATGTATCTACATGTACCTGATAAATCCTGTTGGTGATCATGTGATGAATTGACAATTTTTTTAAATTGAAGGAAGAACACTTTACTTTTAATCTACAGTACAAACATTCCGGTACATTTGCTAACTGTAAATGTGAAGAACTTTTTTACTCTAAAAATCAGAAAATATCTCACCCCATTCTAGTAACTCTATTGAAAATGCGACCCCATCCAGTGGCACATCCCCATAAGAAGTACCCCCCCTCCCCCCCGGGACTCAACTGCAGGAAAACATGGGCTTGTATCCAGCTCAAATCCTCCAGATGGATATCAAAAGTTACATTTAACAACGGAATAATAAATTGAGTTAAGTATAATTCTTAGGATTACATGACTGGACAACTAATCTCAAACAATTTCCTAATATAAAAAGTGATTTTGAAACATCTTGTTCCTAAAGCCACTCATGTGACAGTTTGTCAAGATTTGCAACTTGACTTGCTTTTACCAGTTATCTCATTTTAGCCAAGCTCCCGCACGCGAAGCGCGTGTGGCGAAGCCCCATTACTAAGATAAATTGGTAACATATGAAAGCAAGAAAATTTGGCTATGACGTAGCGTACAAAAGCCAACCGACACCCTTGGGAGTTGAGTAGGGCCGACAAATGTCAGGTTAAATGGAAATTGTTTCTGTATCCTGTTGTCTAAAGTATTAAGTTTAGATTAATTGTCATGTCCTCAAATTTGGAAAATAGAAAAAGAGAGGGTAAGATGACAGGGCAGCGAAGCTCAACAAGAAAAAGAGCTAGAGCGAGATAGAAAAAACGAAGGAGATATTTTTTGTTGGAGGAACGACATGAAATTTTGTAGCGGCGGTGAGAAAAGAAGAAATGCTAGCAGCCACCTGGGTGAAAATGAACGACAGTGAAAAAAAAGTGAACAAGAATACGTACAACATTTCCTCCATAAAACGTGTAACCAGGAAGCTAGTGGAAGTTTCACGTTGTAGTCATGCAAAACAACGGCAAAGAAATGTACAACGAAAGTGTGCTGCATGTGCAAAGTTGCTTTTTTGCTAATTAGACTTATTTTTGTTTTTTCACCGTTCTCGTTGCCTTCACCGCTTAGCATTACACGATTTTACATTTTGTTTGAGCAAACTATAAATATTATCAAGGGCTTCGCTTTTAGCATGGACACGTTTAAACGAGTTCATATGAACTCCTATGTGCTTCATGGGTAAACAAGCAATTTACATTTTATTTTTTAGCCCCGGCTAAATCTATATATTATTGGATGTATCACCGCAGTTGCAATTAATATTGGGTGGCATCTGTCAGCAGTGGCGGATCCAGGGAAGGGTCTGCCCCACTTTTAGATCAATCTGAGGCCTAAGGGTTGAAAAAAAATTTTTTTGAGACTGCCCCCCCACCTCACCTCTTATCTGAAGGTCTGGATCTGCCACTGATCAGTATCAGCAATACATGTAGAGAGGAGCTAAGAAGTGTGAAGTCACAAAAACTGAAATTTTCAATGGCCTGGATCATAACAATATTGACAATCCAGACCTACTTTAGATTTAATGGAGCCATCAGAGCATAACGTTGCTTTCATCTCCTCACCAATTTGCACCAACAGGATGATTTTTAGCAAGTGAACATTTTTCAAGTTGTTCTTTCTAGATCTGCTAACCAATCCCAAAATTTCACAAATTTAGCTTTTGTAACATATCACTTCTCTCCTCTATAATGTTAATGTTTTAGTTCTTTCTGAATAATATATGCTAACCAAATATCCCATAATTTCACAGATTTAATTTGTGACATCATTACTTCTCTTCCCTATAATGTTAAACTACACAATATACCTTGATCAAGGCATCTTACACCAGCTGACGTTCCATGATCATCAGAAATAACACTCTCTGCTTTTGGCTGAGATCCTTGAAGAATTAAATAAACAGTGAACCAAGTGTAAATGTTGGAGGTTACTTTGGCAGAAGTAATGAGATTTCATTATAATATTATAATATTATACTTTGCTCACCAGCATCAAAACTTGTGCTTGTACCAGCTTGTCCAACTCCACCAGATTTTTCTTCAGTTATGTGTAACAACAGACACTCAATTAATGAATATTAAATTTTTATACACTGTCTTGGGTGTGACCATTGTTCTATGGGGTTGTTAATAATATTATGCTTGTAAACAACGAAATGAGTCAACTGCGAAATAGAGTAAGACATTACAAGGCAGCAAATAGATACTACAGCAGGCTGCTGACTAGGTATTGTTACCTGATGTTTTTGGTTCCTTTTTCCATTTTTGGAAGATATTTGATGCGCTTCTTCTTATTTGCTTTCCAAGAGTATTTACTTGCTTCTTAGGGTGACCATCTTCCATTCAGCAACTTGACCAAGCTTCAATTTAATCACCAGAAAACATTAATGTAATAAACCCCTGGTAAAATTTTTGCAATATTATATTCAAGCTAATGCTCCAATCTCAATTTTTTGCAAAGTTGACTTTGAATACTTAAAATAAACTGTAAATGGCTTCTTGAGGAATACTGCTTACTTCTTCTTCTTCTTCTTCTTTTTTTTTTTTTTAAAAAATACTGTTTACCTCCCTTCTAAACATTATTAAGGTTACCAGATAACTTCAGGCATGTCTCAATAAATTGTGCAATAAGTAAGAATTAGTAAGAAGTTCATCGTACAAGGTGTAATGTATTATAAAGGTTTTAAGAAATATATATATCTAACTGAAAAATACGCAGTCTAAGACTGCATGTGTCTACTGCAGTACTGGTATAGAAATGTAATATAAAAGAATTGAAGAAAAGAAAATAAGACTGAAATGAAAACGAAAAGGGAGGAGTGGAAATAGAATAGGGATAACAAAGAAACCTTTGTAAAAATGTTGCACAGAATACTGGTGAGAAGAGATTAAGCTGGTACCATTTACCACTTAAGAATTTGTTCATGCTTAGCGTGCGTATATCGAGTTATGGATGCACGCGGGAAGTTTGGAGAGCATGAAAGATGGGTAAGAGTTGCACGAGGCGATAGCCTAGTGCAACTCTAGCTTCTTGAGTGCTCTCCAAACTTCCCAAGTGCATCCATAACTCGATATACGCACAGCTTAAAGCATGAGCAAATTGTTTTATAACATAGCTGCTAAAAATGCTTGCTTTTCGATTAACTACAAAATTCTCGTAACGCGTGACACAATAACAAACGCTTCTATTGGCTGATTACAAACACTCCACAATGGTCTAGTTTGAATGAAAATTCTTTTTGTAAAACTGAGAAAGAAAATTTGCTTATTTATTTGTTAACGATCAATGAAAACTAAAAAGAAACAAAGGTAAAAGAGTCTTAAAGTCCACCTGAGGTGACAATACTCACATGTTCGTAAGAAGTCGTGGAGTATGGTTTGAATTTGCTTAAAAGATGTTTATGTTTTGCTCGGCAAAATCCAGAAAACATGTTTTTCAGCGAAGACGACTGTCATCCTACGTTACCCTTATATTCATTTACAAACAATGGCTTGTCATTATGGCTTCATGAGAAGACCTGGCAGCAGTTGTTTTTGTGAGTAATAAATTTATGTCTTCTTGTGTAAATTGTGTTGTTATTGCAGGAGAAATTTTCCTGCTTCAGTCGGATTGTTCGGCGATAACAAAAGTGTTTAATTTTTTGCTGTTGAGCTTACTTTATAATTAACTTGTTCTGTAGGATATAAAACAAACGTTAAGAACGGAGGACACTTATACAAATTGGATATTTTCCGACACAGACGGATTTGTGCTCTTTTTCCAAGTAAATGTCAGTATTTACGGGAGACTTTTCAATGGATCCTCAGGCTCTATTATTTGCGAAACATCTTTACTGCTTTTGCTGTTGCTTTGAGGGGCTAGAACGAAGCTAAATTCCAAAAAAAGTCTAGAAATTTTTTTGCCATTGCCGTCGATTTTGGGGTACTTAGGAAAAGGGACAAAAAACACAGCTGAACACGTCATCTTATTTACGCACGGGCGTGCGTAAATAAAGATTTTGTTCATAGCGCCTCAATAGGACTTATATTGGGCAAGCACGCGCGCTATGTTATAAAAACATTTTGTATGAAGAGAACTGTACCTTTATTCTAACATAAACAACATATTATATAATCTTACAACATGAACCACAACTTTGTTCTGAAAGCAATGCAGTAAAGTTCTATAGGTAAAGTACTGAAAGCAAAGTTCTCATCTGAAACGTAGGCATAAATGCAACAGAAACTATTAATCCATAGTGAACTTATGAATGGCAAGTATCATACTTTAAGAGATACAGTCTCACAGAAATTGTGTAACAACTTTACTAGATTTGTCTAAAAGCATTGTGATGGGCCCAGATTTTAAAAGAGAGAGCTTCAAATCATTATCTGAGATTTCGCTTAGGTTGTGAAGAGTTCCATATAGTGAAAGAAAACTCTCTACAGCATCATTAAATGCAGTAAAATGCAAAAAGTTGTTGTTAATCTGAATTACTAATTTACACACAAGTTTTGACTTAATCATAGAACTTAAAAAAGAGTTATTGCAGTTTTTGCAGGTGATCATATCATCAGTTGTGTCATTTTCTATGTTTGCATTACACAATACACAGCGGTGACTTCGGGCTACATCTACACCAATAATATTCCCCTATGTGATGTTTTCATGAAACATAGATTAAGAAAATTCAGTTTTTTCTACATCCTCTATAAGGGAAACTCTAGTGTCAATACATGTGTTTACAAATGTACTTGGACAAAACACTCGCCACGCTCAATTAGATGTCTTTGTTCAACAAATACAGGACTTGTTATGGCGTTATTCATAGTTTCCAAAACGAGGTAGTCCATTGCCTCCCGAAAAAAGTGAGTGCTAGGAACAATACTGGATTTATTTGCCTCCCAAAGGCGATTATAAATTTCTCCCCGAAAGGAATTTTCGCTCTCCCGAAAGAGATTATTCGCTCCCCCAAGGGAATGTTCGATCTCTCGAAAGAGATTTTTAGCTCCCCGAAGGGAATTTTCGATCTCTCGAAAGAGATTATTAGCTCCCCGTAGGGAATTTGACCCCTTAAAAAAGTTACACATGATCCAACGACGACCAAAGGGAGATTGAACGCGTTGCATTGGCATCAAAATCCTTTGACTAAATGATTCTTTAGCTGGCATAAAATCGCCCCAAACCGAAAGAAAACCTGACAAACTCTTTTTAAATAAATACTTTACAAATGCATAGAAAGCTGTAATCGGTTATCGATGAGAAATAGGACGAAAACATTCTAGAAAATACAATTGGACTCACCTTCAACAGGAATTAAATTTACCAAACCTCAAAGACGTAGGGTTAACGTCGCAATCGATATAACGCCGTCCAGCATACGTGGCTGCCGAAGTATCGTCGAACCATCTCGTAAGGACCTCGTAATCCGTCTCCTAAACGACAGTAACCGACCGATTGATGATCATACCTCGGCTTCCGGAAATACAATCGCTTAGATCCCGGTCAGCCTCGGATTAGCGTCGGCTTTCGATCGGATTCCATTTGGGATTTCGGTGGCATTTACACTCTTTCACTCTATCACTCGACCCGATGACATCAACAACAACAACACCAAAAGCTTTATTTGCACGATCATAAAGGAATTACAGTATTGCAAAAGCTATTAGTCTAAATTTAAGTACTTATTCAACTAATTAGTACGTGCAAAACATTACAAAACGTTACATAGTGTCTACGCTTCTCTAGAAGCCTCTGGAAGCCGTTGACACAAAAAGAGGAAGAAAAAGGACCTAAGTTTCCGTTAAAAATTCCTATGGTACAATAAAATGTTAAAACCTACAAAAAGCTCGCAGGATCAAGAAATTTCTGCAACAATATATGCATTACTTTTATGCCTTACTTAATTTGAGGTCTTTATCTAGGCTTTTCCGGTCCACAAACTGACAACTCTGCAGTACTGAAATGATCGCTGACCAGAAGATGCTTCAAATAAAGCGATATTTAATTGTTGTGAATTATAATAAATATGTGCTACGTGGCAAGAGACATGGCCTCTGGTAACTAGCTTGGATGTTGACACAAACCGTTAGACATATGTTTTAATGCAAAAACAGTGTGACAGTCCCTTCGATATAATAATGCTGTCTCGCAAGTAATCGGCACAATTCTCAGAGAACTGGAAAAATATGATCAAATTTTCTCGCTCCACTAATTATCTGGGCGGCAATTATCTGCATGTACGTGTTGCAATTTACATATATATTTGCGTCAGATTGCTGAGCAGAAAAAATTTTACTGAAAACAAGCATGTTGACTGAAATCGCTAGAAGGCCTGAATTAATTCTTTTTTGTTATGCTATTGTACGGTATTGTAATGTGAATACAATACAATACAATGCCATGCATAAATTTGTCGGAGTATTGGACAACCCTCATAAAGGAGAGAATTTCTTTCGTGTCATCAAGGTAGCTAGCACGCGGTTGAGCACGTCTCAATGACTGCTGGTACGTTGTTTACGTAGATACTGAATAACAGGGTTCCAAGCACGCTACTTTGTGACACTCCACACACCACTGGTAGAGCATCCGACAGCGCAGCATTAAAGGGAAGCGCTTGAGATCTTTGAGACAAGTAGCTGTTAAACAGGAGACCGCAGATGGGGCCAGCCAAATGGCTTTTAGTTTTTGCAATAAAATGCTGTGATTGATGCTATCGAATGCTTTGCTCACATCCAGATAAACAACAGCTGTTAGCTTTCTCTTGTTGACTACCTCAAGTATAGTGTTCACAGAGACGATAAGAAAAGTTTCAGTGGAGTGCCCCTTTTTTTCTGCTCTGTTCCCCCGACAGTCTTTTGGTTTTTTTTTAGGTAGGGTGTTAGCTGACTCAGGGCCACCTTTTCGCACACCTTAGATAAGACAGGCAACAAACAAATTGGCCTATTGTTGCCTGGTTCTTCAAAATCACCCTCTTTCAAGAGGTGACACTTCCAGGATACAGTTGCTGGTGGTAAAAGAAGAATTTATGACGGCAGTAATAGAAGGAATAATAACAGGTACAGTGTCCTTGATGACACGAGTTGGTATCTAATCAAGACCTGAGCCTTTGTTCTAGACAATGATGATACAATCTTTTCAACATCTAAACAATGCACTTTCATCAAAATATAAATATTTACTCTGCACTTGGAAATTCCGGGCCGTAGGTTTGCAGCTGAAGAGTAACTGCATTCATAAGCAGGCTGTTTGATTTTTGGATTCATTGTTTCTCCAACCGAACTAAAAAGTTGATTTAATCTTTATAGCAATAGTTTCATCACCATCACTGTTAAACAGTTACACTCCCCATTCTCTTTGGGATACACAATCTTACTGTCTTCCACATCACATTTCTGTGATAATACATGTACATTCTTGGATGAATTTCCTTTCAGCCTTTCTACATGAAGCTCCCAGTTGGACAGTTTTGTAGCCAGATCACGGCCAGGGGGCAGGATCGTTTGTTAATTTGCCTAGCCAACTTCTGCCAATGATCTCTTGCTTTCATTAACCCTTTAAGCCCTTAGATCAAAATTTGAATTCTCATTTGTTGTCGCTATTCATTACCTACAGAAGTGGTTGGGAGAATTTGATAAAATATCACGCAAATTCATCTTATGTGATCATTCTCTATTTTCCAATTCCCCATAATACACTCTGTTTGCCCCCCAAATTTTGCATAAACCATTGTTTTTAAATGCTCCTGGGAGTATTGCATTTTCCCAAGAGCATTTTAAGACAATAAGTTATGCAAAATTTGGGGGGCAGACAGAGTGTATTATGGGGAATTGGAAAATAGTCAATGTCCGTAATTCTCATGACCACACTGTTTTACAAAGCATTGATATTACAGGGAGAAATTTGATGCTGATCACTCTTAGGGCTTAAAGGGTTAAGGCACTTACATTATATCCATGAATGGAGTTCGGAGTTTAACAGTTTTCAGAGGCACATGTTGATCTAAAATCTGAGTAAACGGGGTATTGTAATAATATACATTTAGTTTATCCTCCACATAATCAAAATGTCTAGAACAAACCCATCCTCGGAGACCCAGGGGCAGTCAGTTGGGCTGGGTTAAAAGGCGCGACGAACGTTTTCAAGCATGAGCGGAAGAGCCCCTGGGTACCGACTCTCACCGGACCATTTCCAAACGGTCAAGAGAATGCTGGTTCCTGATTGGGCACAAAAAATGCTTTGTATTATAGTGCCCAATCGGCGAACAGTATCTCCAGAGTTCTTTTCGTGAGTTCGTACACGACGGCTATTATCTCGCCACAGTTGCCCGGTTCGATCACCAAGCTTTCCTAACCAGAAGCGAAGGAACTACCAACGACTCGAAAAACGTTTCGGATTCTATCAGCAGGAGCAATTTAATTTGCACTGAGAAAATTCTGTTTCTGACGGATCACAATGTATCGTAAATAATAGGAAGTTTAAGATGAAGCGGCAACAAGGAAGTAAAAAAAGCAATAGCTTAACAAGGCAAAACAACAACTTTGCACGTGCATCACGCTTTTTTGCATGCATATATTTCTTTGCCGTGACTGCACGACTACCACGTGAAAATGCCTAATTTCACTTTTTGCGAAGGACGTAAACAAGCAATGACAAAATTTTCTTTCTCTTTATGAACTTGGATATGGCTGATAGAGATTCAGCTGAAGAAGAGTTCGCTTGCATTTGACAAAGTAAGTGAGTTGGAATAATCACGATAGAGACTGAAAAAAATGTGAGTCCATTCTTCATGCAACGTTTTCGTGGTTGTCAGCTGTCGTGGCATATTAAACTCCCTAATGTTTACGAAGGCGTGATCGATGCAAGCGTGAATACCTGTTGCAAGCTCTCAAGCTTGTATTTTTGGAAAAGCGTCTTTAGTTTTCGTGTAGACAGTGGTTGTCTTTACACTAGGCTGTTAAGTAAGACTTAAGAGCTGCTAAGTTTTACTTAACCAAAAATGCGCGTGTGAAGGGCTAAGCAAAATCTCAAGTAACTTTACTTTGCATCTCATTAAAACCGACTTAGCGAACTAGCGGTTTCCAAGCTTTGAGAAAGGCGAAGCATGTCAATCAATTTTAATTACGTTGCGTGGGAAAACCTGAAGTAAAAAAGATAGGTTGTGTGAAGCTTTCTTTTACTTGAAGAATTTTAAATTTACTTGTCTTGAAATATTTGTTAGCTTATTTAGGCTCTGGTGTAAAGACTACGAGTATTTTGAAATTAAGCGTTTATATCAAACTGAAAGATTCCTGACTGCGTGTATTTCTTTGGTTCATGAGCCAGACAAGCCGTGATCGAGTCAATAGCAGGTCGTGTACCGGAACTCACGAAAAGAACTCAGGAGATGCTGTTCGCCGATTGGGCACAATAATACAAAGCATTTTTTACGCCCAATCAGGAGCCAGCATTCGCTTGGCCGTTTGGAAATGGTCCGGTGAGAGTCGGTACCCAGGGGCTTTTCCGCGAGTGTAGCTAAATGTCGTGGGACGTGGGTAGTGGGTAGAGAGCGTGGGTCGTGGGTGTGGGTGTGGGTGTGGGTGTGGGTAAATGTCGTGGGTAAAAAAAGTATAGAAAAAAATGATAAAGTAAAGTAATTGAAAAAAAGAAATAAATAGAAAAAAGTTCTAAAATATTTGTGAAACGAAAACCTCCAACTCCTTGATTGCCTTTTTCGTCATGGCCTCTTCTTCGTCCTCCCAGTTCCTGTGGGACTTGGCTCCCCTTTCACGACATCACTGTATAAAAGACATTTTGCCGATGACGACTTATCCATACCTGAGCTATCGCCGCCAAAATAAACGAAATAGACGTAAATTATACCTGCAATTTGCAGAAAGTACGGGGCAGCTCTGACTCGCTGAATGGAAATAGCTGCTTACTATTTATCTTTATTCGATCTACAATTCCAATGAACAGTGGAGATTTTTTGGAATGCGATGGAATGCGATCACCGTGAGAAAGGGAAGGGAAAAGAACAATTTTTAGGTATTTCACATTTTTGGATAGAAGTTTTAGGTTTCTTACCTTACGAAGGAACCCCCTTCATTCCCAACCTTTCAAGTTAAGGCGAGACTGTATGTATATTTGATTGCCGTACGGAAATACAATACATTTCTCGATTACTTTTTGTTTTGTTTTGTGTACAAACTCTTTGCTGTAACGATTCGAAATATCACTCCTTAAACTGAAAGGACGTTTCACTCACGAATGTTGACATCTTTGAGAAAAAGCAGTTCAGTCTCCAGTTTTTGTATAGCCTGCTTCAGGTTTACATAGTGCACAGAGTTTCTTTTATTTTTCACGTAAATGTCTTTTTAGTGTCCGTTTTTACTAGAGGATTCGGTTATTTGCTTTGCCGACCGCGGGGAAGGAGAACAGGACTGATATGTACGCGGAGATTTTCGTTTCATGACTTTTACAACCTTTTGCTATTTAATTTTTTAATTTGTATTTTTTTTGGAAGATTTTTTACCCACGACAATTACCCACACCCACGAGTCACACCCACGACCCACGACCTCTACCCACGACCCTCGACCCACGACCCACGACATTTAGCTACGCTCCTTTTCCGCCTGTGCTTGAAAACTTTTGTCGCGTCTTTTCTCCCGGCCCGACTGACCGCCCCTGGGTCTCCAAGGATGGAACAAACCATGCAGGGAGCATTGCAAATGTCCTCAAGGTAGGCATCTTTGCTGTAATAGACCTTTGTCACGCGGCGGCCATTTTGTCTCAGGAGATTTAAAAAGCTTTGTTTATACACGGCTAGCCTCATTCTCTCTATGAGGCTAGCTGTGCATATTAAAAAAAACCAAAGCTTTCTAAATCTCCTGAGACAAAATGGCTGCTGCGTGACAAAGGTCTATTCCTTAAGCTTTTAGTGGTGATGTATACAGGTTGGGACGAGGTTGAGAATCAGTGAACTCATGGTCACTTATTAAGTGTGGGATAACTCGTGTTTTCGTTATCAAGTTTGCATTATTAGTAATAATAACGATAATAACAGACTTGGAGAACTTTGTTTTTCTAGTACATGTAGGCTTGTTTATTGCCTATGTTAGATTAAAGGAATCACAGAAATCATATAGCACTTTTGCCTCCTTTTCATCTGGTTGAGGCATGTTGCAATTGAAATCAGTAAGAATGAAAATAGGAATATTTTTTAAAATGTCATTGCTAGGTGAGCGAGAAACTCAAATCATTTTTGAAACTGGACAGAAGCACGTTGTCAGTTCTATAGGCCGTGCAGACAACACATGATATAATGTTTCAAACTTGTATTTTAAGCCGTAGCTGGTGAAACCTGTAGGCAGATACAGTGTATGTATGACAACTCCTTGAGTCTAGGCTAGCTGTGCACCTCCCCCGGGTGTATGAACTTGGTCTAGCCTGTGCAGTATAACTGATGTCACGCATTCCAGTTAAACTGCAGATACCTAACCCAATATAGAATAACAGCTTATTTAATGAGCTCAGCAAGATGCAAAATAATATTATGGGATATATATCACCGTCGAGAACCTTTTAAAGACCAACTAGAAAAAGAAAATGGTCATCCTCGGCAACAAGGCAACTCCCAGCTGTCATGATTGGAAGAGGGAAGTGGGACATAAAAAATTCACTTCAGCACTTTCACAAATAAAAGGCTATCAACACAAGTGCAATAATTACGTTGAGTGATTCTTGGTAATTACGCATCGATCATTTTACGTCACCGGGCTTATCTGGTCGCTAGGTTCGCTGATCGGTCAGTCATAAGCTCATTTCGTAGGGCAAGCACGCTAATCGTCCACATCATGGCTCAAGCAGCTTCCTCCGGCGCAACAAAGCGCGCCACACGTAAAACCAAATCAACTCGTAATGAACATTTCTTATACGACTTCGGTCTACCCCCAGCTCCACTGGCTTCAGCAATGGACCGAAGCCCGTCCCTGACAGGGGATACTAAGATGATGGAGACACCTTTACTCGGCATCGAAGCTCTCGCCTCCCAGCAAAAGCCGTTACTTGACGATCAGGCCTCCACTCAGAATGATCAGTTAGCACGGCTTTTGCTGGGAGGCGAGAGCTTCGATGCCGAGTAAAGGTGTCTCCATCGTTTTAGTGTCCCCTGTCAGGGACGGGCCTCGGTCCATTGCGGAAGCCAATGGAGCTGGGGGTAGACCGAAGTCGTATAAGAAATGTTCATTACGAGTTGATTTGGTTTTACGTGTGGCGCGCTTTGTTGTGCCAGAGGAAGCTGCTTGAGCCACGATGTGGGCGATTAGCGTGCCTGCCCTACGAAACGAAAGAGAAAAATTGGCCCTCGAGTTGGAGTTTCTTCGTTTAAAGCACGCATAGCCTCATTAACGCCATCAGCCACCGATACCGGAACATTTGCCGCTGCTGCTGCAACAAAGAAAAAACGCCATGTAGACTGGCCCCAAGATTTTTCTCCAGGTATGTCTACGAACGTCGATTACGACAAACTCGATCTAGCAGAATTTTGTCGCCGGGTACCTTTCGATGATCAAAACGTACGATCCCGAGACGACTAAGTTTATGCCTAGTCACTTGGAACTCCTTATGATCAAAGGATCCAGCTATTCTTGGAGCAGCGTGCGATCATTTCACGCGCATATCGCCAAACAAGTTGAACTCTATCGCTTAGAGTGGTCTGACACGGCAGAAATTCGCAATCGGGCAAACACCTTTTTCAAGCATTCTGATTTACGCACAGCGCCCACTTCTCGCGTGACGGCTACGCCCCCTTCGGCCACACGCTCGAAACAGGACGGGGGGGGCCCTTCGACCACACGCTCGAAACAGGACGGGGGAGACAGGAAACCTGCGGTTGTAAGCAGTGGAATTACACCGGTTCTTGCACTTGCGAAAAGGACAAAGACACCTATGCCGCTCAACACAAGTGTCGTGTTTGCACTCAGGACCATCCTATGCTCCACTGCCCTAAGAGACGAAATCCCATTCCTTCCACTTTTTGACAACCCATCTCCCCTCCCCAACTTTCTTCGCTCAATTCGACCTCGGACTTGTCAACGGCGCATGAGTTTCAGGACACATTTTCACACACAGGAACGTCGAGCCTCGTTTCATTTACCTTCTACAACTCAGAGTTCTAATGTCTCCGCTGTTATCCGTCACATTCTTGCTTCCCGATCAGATAGCCCCAACGCATTCGGGTCAAAAATCCCGGTGTATACCGCATTGAAGATTAACATGTGGGAAGATCTTTTGCTTGATTATCATGATTAGATCGTGGTGGAATTTTTGAAATATGGTTGGCCGATTAATTATAGCGCCAGTCAATCGCCTCATTCCACAATGTGCAATCACCCTTCTGCCTTGGCTTTCCCTGATCACGTACGGCACTACATTCAGACCGAATTGTGTTTCGGAGCGATCGCCAGTCCTTTCTCGACAAACCCGCTACACACGCCTCTAGTTTGTTCTCCACTTCAAACGGTTCCAAAACCAGTTCTTCCAAACCTCGAGTGGTCTTGGACTTGAGTTTTCCACCAACATTTTCCATCAATAGTGTCATTCCATCGAACACCTACCTGGATTCTCCATTCAAACTTCGACTACCGGGCATCGGCCTTTTGTGCGAACTCATTTTGGCTAAAGGACGGGGTTGTTGCGTTTACCAAAAAGACCTTCAACGCGCTTATCGCCAGTTTCCGACCGACCCTAAAGATTATTATCTGTTGGGCTTCATATTTGACAATCATACTTATTTTGACACGCGGTGTCCTTTTGGTTTATGGACCTCGGCCATGATCTGTCAACGAACAACTAAGGCTGTCATATATACTTTCACGCAAGCCGGCTTTTCCACTGATGTTTACGTAGATGATTTTTACGGCGCCGAATGTCCCTCGTTGGCTGACAATGCCTTCGCTACCCTGCAATCTATTTTCGATACCCTAGGCTTAGCCTCTTCGCCTGAAAAAGATTCACCGCCTGCCTTTGAGATGGTTTGCTTGGTATCCTCGTCAATACCAAGGATTTTACATTACGTGTTCCAGAGTCGCGGCTTCGTGAATTATCCGATGAGTTACATTTGTGGTTGTCACGCGAGCTCTTTACTGTCAAAGAACTGCAGTCTTTGCTCGGTAAACTGTCTTTCGTGACTGCTTGCGTCCACGCTAGTCGGATTTTTCTTTCTCGCCTTTTGAACGCCTTGCTTAGTTTCCCTTCCAACGCTAACTCTCAACTAGTCACTTTGGAAATGCGTCACGACTAGGCTTGGTGGCAGACTTTTCTTCCCCTTTACAATTGTGTTTCGGTTATCAAGCCTGCCGACTGGTCCTTTGCTGATTTTCGTTTCACCACGGACGCTTGTCTGGCTCGCGGCGGAGCCACGTGCCTCGACAAATGTCTTACATTCCCTTTCCCGGAGTTTGTCCTCCACGCCGCGTCTCACATCTCTGCCCTGGAACTCTTCACTGTTGTTGTCGCGGTAAAGTTCTGGGCCCCAGCATTGCAACATCAGCGATTTCTCGTCTCCTGCGACAACAAGGCGGCGGTTTCCGTGATCAATTCGGGCTCCAACAAGGATCCTTTCATGCAGCGCTGTTTGCGCCAGTTGTGGTTCACTTCAGCGCTTCATGATGTTGACCTCCGCGTCCGTCATATTCCCATTGCGCATAACACATTAGCCGATGCCTTGAGGTCGTTGGGACAACACCTCCTCTCAATCTCAGTTCGTTTTCGAGGAGATACCCGGAGACTTCTGTTATTTTGACGTTGACTGATATTTTTTCGCTTTTGTTATAGTTTTTTTTGGTTTGTTTCCTCATTTCAATTATTCAGACATTTTTCGTTTCTTTTTCTGGGAACATTACCAATGTATCTTCATTAGATGCCATTGCTCAGCGTTTGGTTCATTTGGCCTTTGCCGCTTCGACTCATAAGAATATTAAGTCTCACGTTAACGTTTATACCGTTTATACTAGGTTTTGTCATTCCGTCCGTGCCTCTCCGTTCCCTGTTCAGATCGATTTGCTTATTCGTTACGTTGCTTATCTGACCTTTTCTGGTCGAACGTTCGCCACTATCATCAATCATATCGGCAGTCTCAAACATGTAAATCAGCTGTTAGGTTTCGGAAAGGTCTGGGACTCACATTATCGTTTTCAGTTAGTTTTAAGAGGTGTTAAGCGCTATCTCGGAGTATCCCCGAACCGCAAACATCCTATTACTCTTGAACTTTTGCTGCAGGTGTATTCACAATTCACCTTAGCTATCCTTTTACATGCAGCCATGTGGGCTTTGTTTCTAGTCGCCTTTTTTCACTTTTTCACGGAAATCTAATTTAGTCCCCGATGTAGAAGATCGCATCTCAACTAAAGTTCCTTCGCGGGCTGATTTAGAGTTCTCGTCTCAGGGAGCATCGCTACATATTAAAGCGTCTAAGACTATTCAGTATCAACAGCGTTCTTTGTCAATTGCCTTGCCGTGCATCCCAGGTTCCCGGCTCTGTCCAGTCATGGCTTTAAGGCGTCATTTACGCCTTAATCCAGGGCCGTCGAATGCGCCGCTTTTCTCCTACGTCTCACAGTTTATTGCCCATCACGTATCGCCATTTTTCCCAGTTTCTTTCGCGGGTCATTCAAGCGATCGGCTTAGTTCCGGCCCATTACTCTCCCCATAGTTTTCGTCGCGGCGGCGGTGTTTCGCCTTTCGGTGTAATGTTCCGGCGGAACTTATTCAGCGGCAAGGTGATTGGCAAAGTGACGCCTATCTAGTTTATCTCGAAATGTCCTCCGCCCAAAAAAGACAAGCAGTAAATTCCATGGCCGCCCAGATTCTTCTTTTATCTCGAAGTTCTCACTAGCATGTCTTTTTTTTATTGCTATATCTATATACCCCAATATATTATCTTTGTAGCTCTATAATTAATACCTCATTTTTCTCACATTCACGTCTCTTCTCTTATACCACCCGACTTCGGTTTGGGCCCTTCTTTTTCGTTTGGCGAGTCTATTGATTCAGTCACGACCTTTCGCGTTAGTCAGTGTATAGCGGTCGATTCTGACTCAATAAATTGTTGGCCCAAACCTCTTGTCGTGTGGTTATTGAGTGTGTGTGATTAGACCTGAACCTATATATATATGTGACCGGACCGAATATCGAACACGTGGCAACCTATAAAATGTAGGTTGCAAAACGAGATACTTACCGCGAGCATAGCCCAAGAAATGGAGAAGATGAAAATAAAAACAGGAGGCGGAAAGGAAGCGGTGAACGCCAATGACCTCACGGCAAACCTCACGGCAAAACCAAATACTTCACGGCAAAAGTAAAATAGCTTTGCTTTTGCCGTGAGTATTTGCTTTTGCCGTGAGGTTTTTGGTTTTGCCGTGAGGTATTTGTTTTTGCCGTGAGGTTTTTGGTTTTACCGTCAGGTATTTGTTTTTGCGGTGAGGTTTTCGGTTTTGCCGTGAGGTATTTTGTTTTTGTCGTGAGGTTTTTGGTTTTGCCGTGACAGTTGTGGGCGACCGTAGGATCCTGATCTGTCAAAAATGGTATTTAAAGGGGTAAGGGGTTGGATCTCGGGGTAGAGCTTACCCGTATAAAACTTTGAGGAGTAGGCTGCCCCGTCTCCCCGGGAGAGGGCTTCTTGCTAGGTGTAAGCAGGGTTTCATGCCGGAGTTTTCATTGTCTTCCCAGCTTCACTCTTTCCTTCTCGCTCACCGACAACAAAGCCCGTGCTGGTACCGGTATCAATGAAATTTGTCCATACAAAAGGGAGGCAAATCCCGTATTCCAACAAAACAACCAAACCAATAAAGAAAACAGCTTTCATCCCCAGTTTTTCTCTACTGAATGCAACTGAACATACTACAGTCATCTAAAACCATTCAATTGTCGTTTCTTTATAGGGGTAACTGTAGGCCATTTATAAGTGCTTACCATGAGGTCAATCTGTCTTCTTTTCCTTCAAGCTGTGTTCATTGGTTTTGCCCGACACACCAAAGTAACTGCGAAGAGGCATTGCCCCAAGTTTACTTCTTGCATTAACAGCTATGCTGAGATTTATAAATCCCTAGCATCAGAGGAGAACAGTTTCAACATTGAATCTGCGCTGTATCCAGCAATGACGCCAAAATCACTTGTACAAAGTAGAGTTCATCACACGCAATGAAACATCAGTGGCAAATTACACTTGGAGTTTAAACTGTTTATATGTTGCTATTCCTCCTCAAGTCCTCCAACTCTTGTCGCTAGGCTCAGTTCTTGTTACACCACGCACACAAGAGCTGAAAATCTGTATTCCCTATTTCTGTAGAAATATTTCATCGACCAAGGAGCAGAAAGACCTCATGACAGGTGTTCTCTCTGTGGTATGCAACTGTATGCTTACTATTCCGTTATAGTTTATACTAATTACAGGAGTTACAGAGAAACCGAGATTATACAATTAAAAGAGGATTAATCAAAGTCATAAAGAATCCATACTCTTACACAAAATTCTTACATTTTAGGAGCCAACACCGAGAGGAATTATTGTTGGAGCAAGAATTTATCAAATCCAGTCTTGTAAAAGTTTAAAAAGGCAGAGATGTAGATTTTGTGTCGCATTTCAGAAGTGTCAAACAAGTTTTTACACTTTTTTTTCAATTTAAGAATTGAGTCGTGTAACTCCTTTATTACAAAATGATGACCAAATCTATGAATCACCTTGTTCAGTCATTAAAATGAAAATAAGGGTGTTTTCTGCAGAGTATCAGTGTTGCTATAGAAACCACTAAGGTCTAGACTGACCATAAACTGTTCTCCAATCTTAAACTGGGTGTTGAATATTTTATTGTTGCATTAACTGGTAAAAAAGTGGCAATACGTGTTGTGTATTTGTTCAACCATTTGGGTCTCTATCGTATTATGCAAATATTGATCATATTAAACATGTTTCTTTGCCTCAGCTTCAAGATCTGGCAGTGAGTCCAGGAGCACGGGATCCAAGACTAAACACAGTAGAGTGCGCTATAGAGGGACATGAAACAGATATGATGGCTACAGGACAGACAAGTTCGTACACAAGAGCAATTTTATGGTGCGCTTTTAGTTTTTCGTTCTAGGCTGGTCCTTATTTAGCGGAAATTATTTTAGGTGTGATAAAACAGAGATCCCAAGGTAACCAAAGTCCAACTGCAACCTTATCCGCCGGTACAGGGCAAGTTGAAGTTCCTATGGAACTCCTTGATTCCCCGGCTCCCACTTCCCCGGGCCCGGGAGAAAAAAGTATTCCGGAGCCCCTGATAAGGGCAGTAGTTTGCGTATGTTGTTTATTGCTTTGTGTAGAAATTATAATATTAGGCTTTATAGTCAAATTTTCTGTATCAGGAAATGCCCCAATTGATGTTTACATATATATTGGGATCCTTATTTTGGAAGGTGTGATATTAACTTGCATAAAAAAAATGCCCTTCGAAAAGAGTCTTTATAATAACATTTTGTCTAATCTTTACATCCCGTCATTTTTGTTGGCTGGTGATCGGCATTATGATAAATCCAGTGTGGGAACTAACGGTTTTACTCCTAGCTTGCTTTTCTGTCATCTTTTTAACTTTTCTACTCTGCCAGATTTTTTGGGGAGGCAATTTCAAATGCAGCCGAGACGACATCATGCAAATCATTGTATGTGGTGTTACCTTTTGCGGTGGTTTCTCGCTTGTTGCGTGAGCAGTTTTAGCGGAACAGTCGTTTTATGGAAGGGGGACTGCGGACGAGCTGGTGAAAACCGTATTGTTGCCTATTATCAGCGTTGGCACTTCACTGTTGTCTTGGCTGAGTAAAAAACGTTAGAAAAAAGAGGAAAATGCTGCCCAATAACTCTAAACATAAAATAGAGGAATATTTCCAAGCAGATAGCGCCGTCCGTTCTGCCAGCCTGCCAGCAAGCTTTCCATTTGCCATGGGATGAGTCGTGAAAATTCACGCGCGGCTTCGCGGCTCGCTTCGCTTGCTACAAATGGAGAGCTTATTCGGGGCTTCCGTTCTGCGGATCTTGAGTAGCCCTAGGAAACTCGGATATTTAGATGATGCCTCCTCTCTTTACAAAGCATGTTCACTCAGCAAGAAGCAAAGATTAATGACATCTAAACACAGTCGAAACCTCCGTAAGCGACCAACCCAGGAGCAAACCTTCACCGAAGGGTCTCTTCAAGGAATAGGTACCGAACACTTCAAAGACACTTTATCGAATACAATCTTTTGGAAGTTACAATCCGTGCAGTACCACTAGTTAGTGATAATAACATCAACTGCGAAAACATAGATCGGACCTCCTGACAAGTGGTCGCTAGCAATAAAAAGCAATGGAACTGTCGCGGTCGTTTACAAGGGGCACCAAGTATAAAGCTTTAAAAACGAAAATTTTTGGTGTTTTGTGGTCGTTTACAGAAGGGTAACGGCGAACTGTTTAGGGATAACCGACTTGAATCTTTTTCACTTTATGGCGGCTTCAACCTAACAAGTTGATGGAAAAAAGACTTGTTAATGATAAATAACTTGATTTGAGCAGTCTTAATTCAATAACCTGTCTTATTTACGAAACAATAACTTACTGCAACAGAGCTTATTTCTATTCGATCACTGTATAGATTTGAATAAGAACGGGCAATTATTTTAACATGGCTTATAACCTTGTTTAAAGGGTAAATTTTGGGGTTAACCATAAAAATTTTCAGCATTTTTTCTAATATTGTCTTTATTAGTTTGTCAGGCGGAGCTAAGATCCAAACTGGTTTTCACCGAGACAACAAACGCACAATTAATAGAGGATATTACATGGATATTACAACCTTTTTTCTATACATGTGAAAATAACAGACACTATCAGAAGTTGAGATTTTCAGAGTTTTCGACCTCTCTAAGGGGGTGTGCATTAGAACAGAGGAAAGTCTTTTTTCAGTTTATATCGTAACTGCATGTTATAGACGTTGGCAGTTTCTTAATCTCGTTATTACTTGTTCATCGCTTTGCCATTAGAATCAGTTTGCCGTCTTATGTCTTTGGTGTTGTGTGTACTAGTGCTGGTCATTTATGATACTGTTTCTCTTTACCTTGGAATATTCATACTTTAGTTCTGTAAGTAACTTCCGAATACCAAGGACTGCTGCAGTTTGGTTAATTAAAGATACAAGGAAACACTACCCCTCCCCCCCAAAAGAAAAGCATGATTGGTTTCGTAAAGTCTTCGTCGATGTACACAAGAAAGTGTTTGAGATAAAGCTAACCAGGTTATCTTGGTAGTAGATGTCAAAAGGTATTGTTTCTTTTCTGCCACAAGGGCTAGTGGAGCCGCGCAATTGTCTGAAACAAGTGAATCAAATAGTTCATATAGTTGTGTTATGTTAAGAGGTTACTATCCAATCACAATCATTCCCTCCCCTTTCCTCTACCTCCCACTTTCCGCAGCCTTTTGGCGGTCAACTGAAGCCGTTTCTTTTTAGAACAATCGTTGGCGGAAACGTGGAATAATTGTGGTCCCTTTGAAGTACGGAGTGGCTTACGAGGGATCCATGTTTACTGCATTGGTGTCAATATTCCATGCTGACGACACAGTAGCTATTGCACACGGAGACATTGAAATCGGCCAAGGAATAAATACTAAGGTAGGGGCAGTTGATATTACAGTGTAGCCTAGATTACCCAAGAAAGCTGCTTTTCCTTGAGAAGTTTGTCAGAGCGAGGTTGATCATCTGGCCAGAGAAAAGCGAAAATTAGGAAAATCTATGATTAAATGAACAAATACTGGAAACCGAACATTTTGACAGAAAGCCGTAGCATTCAATGTAGAATTTCTTGGCGTGACACTTTCTCTCAACAAAAGAAAAGTGGATAGTTGGAGGATGGTGTGATAGCTATATGGACAGAGGCGGGTCTTACCTTGCTGGGTTTTGCCATTATCATGTTTCTTAAAACTATTGACAATTCTCTAAACATAAACGAAGAAAACTTGGATGGCTGTGTTGATCCTATCCAGAAAACACGTACAAGTTCGTTCTTATTTTCTATATATAACCCCTACTTTTCATTATTATTATTTTATTATTATTATTATTTTTTGTCGTGAATGTTGCAGGTAGCTCAAGTCGCAGCTTACAAGCTGAATTGCCCCCTCGAGATGATTGCCATTAAACCAACTGCAGCGTTTACCAATCCAAATAGTAAGTACAATATAATGATCAATTAACCTTAACCCTGTAAGACCTCTCGTAAACCTGCAAAAAAAATCCATGCCATTCTCCCTAGCTACATTCTAAAAAAGAGTGTTAATGAGGACGATTTGTCGTAAAGCAAGATACTTTATACTCGAGATCTTTTCTTTTATAGAGCGTTTTCAAATGACATCACATCCGCTATGTTGGTGTCCAAAACCAATAACAAGGCGGCCATGTTGGTGTTTTAAACCAGTTCTGTGGGAGTTAAACCATTTTCTTACGAAAAAACTTTCTTTTGTTCCAATAAATTGAATTTACAATAAATTCCAGTAAACTGCTGGCCACGTAAGTGAAAAAACTCTGTTCCGTGGACCGTTGTTTGACTCAGCGGTAACAATAAAAGTATAGGAAAAGAGCCTGCAGTGTTGTACAAACATAAGGGAGCTTGAAAATCGTTTAATATGTTTTTTGTTTCCCAACTAACGAATCGAGAACTTTAGTACAGTTTACAACCAGTATCTGTTATTCTCTGTTCTCTGTTAAAAATAATTGATGAAAGCAAGGAAAGAGAAAAACATAGGAAAAGAGTAAAATAAAAGTATTACATACCAACGAGGAAGGCCGTTGCTTAAGAAACAAGCAATGGGCGTACACCTTTAATATATCTTGTCGTGCTGCTTCTAAAGTGACACTGAATTGCTTACTTGTAGGCGGAAGTACTGGTGGAAGCATAACAAGTGAGCTGTGCTGCAGGGTAAGATGACTGTTTATTGTAAAAGGCTAAAAGGTTTTAGAACTCACTTTCAAAAGAATGACAGAAAAAGCCGCATTTGCACTGGAAACTAATTTTCCTTTACAATTTGAAGACAAAAGAACTCGGGAGAGTCGGGGGATTCTTACAACTTTTTCAAGCTTTAGTTTTCGTTTGTTGTCGTTGTTGTTGTTGTTTTTGTTATCGGCTCGATACCACAACAACAACAACATAACTTTATTTATACTCGAATTCTATAGTAGCTAACGAGCTAATATCTTCGAGCTGACAAAGCTCCCCCCTCCCCACACGATATCATACTCGTTGAACTAGTAGTTTGTTCTTTAGACTGTCATGGGATGCTGCGACGTTTTGAACGAAGTTATTGACCCAGTCAGAAAAACCATGCCAACCGCCACATGGCCTGAACTGATCGCAAAGTGCTACGAGAATGGACTGGATTTATCGGCCAAATACATGTGAGTTTTGAAATATCATTGTTATTCATAGCGTGCTTAATAACATGTACGATTGATTTTACTAACGTCTTTGTAACTTGAAAATCTCTTGACAAAATATTCTCTAGCAGTTCCTATGTACGGTATGATATTTTGATGTTGCGTTGATAAGATCTGAAGTACCATTTGCCTTAGCGGTGAAATTGGTAATGTGTAGTCATCATCTCTTGGAGGCTCTCTGAATAGCGCACTCTTCTTTCCCACAACACCACGCGCGTTGCATAGGAGGGCCGACTACGGACAAGTCAGAAGCAAGTTCACATTGTAAGGGGGTATTCCGGGAGGTCGGCAAAATCCTTTGATACCGTATGTCTGCAAAATATTTCCCATCCCCACCCTCTGTACCAAAAAAATTCGCAACCCTCTTATCAAAGACTGACTAGAAAATGGATTCTTCCAACTCTTTTAGGTCAAGAAGCACGACTCCTTCGCTTGTGGCATACAACATTTATGGTGCGACTTGCACTGAGGTGGAGCTTGATGTGTTGACAGGAGAAAGGGAGATTTTACGTACTGACATACTTAACGACTGTGGACAAAGGTAGAAGGGTACCAGATATACCGATTATTTTATAAATTTTTTATCCACACACCAGTTTTTTGTTGTTGGCATTTTTGAAAATAACCGAGTTTCACTACAGGGGTGAAGACACAACTCTGTATTTAGGGTGGGTGAGGGGGTAGGAAAACTGCGTTTTGCTTATGCTGGAGTATTAAAGAAGTGACTGGGGGCCTGTATAGGGTTCCCACAGTCTGGAGGAAAATCATTGAAAAGTCCTAACTTTTCTTCAAGGGTCCTTTCAGTAAACGTCGTTGAATTTTTCACAAACTTGGATGTAGCAAAATTAAGTGGAGATGCTGAGCGCAATGTTGAGTATTCGTGTTCTCTAAATATGTCGGTTAGCCTTTTAGTAGCGCAAAAATGCTTACCTACTTTTCTACCAGCAAAGGTATCAGTAATTGTATAATTTCCACCTTGCACCATAAATTGTTGTCTCATCATAAATTAACTTTCTTCATATGCCTGATCGATTTTCTATAAACGACACTCTATTCTAGACCAACATTCAGTTTGCTCGATCATAAATTCGTAAAGAATTACAAAAGCAATAATAGTAACAAAATCAAACGATCAAAAGGTTTATTATCATTCTAAATTGTTCAAAATTTGCCATGTAAATAAAACCAGTGCCAAACCCCACTTGTTTCTATATATTATCCCAGACTTTGGTACTTGTCACTCATTGGCTGTTTTCACATTAGAGACGGATTATCTGTCTGAGACGGGTTATTTGTTGGATAATTCGCATCAGACAGATAATAGGTCTTAATTTGAAAATGGAACGGTTTTCGTTTGGATGAACAATCCGCCTGACTTTGTCCATCTCTTTATCCGTAAATTTTGGCATATTTTGAAAATGGACTATCCGTCTCTAATGTGAAAACGGCCATTATTGACTCCTAAAGTTTAGTCATGCGTTTTACGTATGATTGCACTACTTAGTTTTACATTCTTAACTCGCTTATGCATGAAACTGAGCCAGTTTATAGGCTTCAGTTTTTCACTATATTATAATTTGAATCTCAGCATCAACCCTGAACTGGATATCGGCCAGGTGGAAGGAGCGTACATGATGGGACTGGGTTTGTGGCTGACGGAGAAAATCATCTACGATCCGCGGACGGGAAAAAATCTCACTAATGGAACCTGGGTAAATGACATTGTATCATCCCATTTCTCCACCTTCTATGAAAAACCATTTCACGTTGTACAAATCAGTGATGTGCGATATGAACGCTTTAGCCAAAGTAGCACTTTGTCCAAGTCGGAAAGATCTCAGAATTCGTAAAGCATCTGTAAGTAATTTAACCCTATCCGCAGTGCTATGCTGATATGAAATTCAAATGAAACTTCTTTGACACTACTTTCACATTGAAAAAGTGGTTTCTGAGCGGCATTTTACTAAATGAAATTGCATTAACTTTAGCCACTTCTGGGAATGAAAGACTTATTGAAGTCTAGCCAGCTGGTTAGTCACGAAGTACAATGCATCCAACCCATTGAGACAAACTGGCGAAGAGCTTACGCCTTTGCAATATCGTTTCGTTGCTTGCTCTTCATCTTGGAGTTTTTGCACCATTTGACTGACCAGCCGCTGTTTGACTGTGTTTTGTAGACTGTGAAGCGTCTCTTATTTTCCTTTTGAGTCACGGAGATAGAGAACACGTGTCCCCGCCCCAATCTCTCCTCCGTTTACCATTAATTCGCATAGTGTCACTTTTTCACTCGCCGCGCTTGGCAATGAATAAAGAAGAAAGACCGCTCGCGGTCTATGTGTTTTGAGACCATCGTGGACTGTAGGTGTGCTAGAAGTCCTTTCCTCAGTTTTCCGTGGGCATAAGCTATGTTTTCAAAGTCCACATGTCAATAACTAATTAACGTTACGCTTAACTTTCAGGAATACAAGCCTCCCGGGTGTAAAGACATACCGATTGACTTCAGGGTGTCACTGTTGAAGAATACTCCGAACCCGAATCCACTCGGCGTCCTCAGGTCAGAAGGTAACAAAAAGGGCGGGGCGGGTTTGATACACTGACGATGTTTAAGCCACTTATTATATATTAATATATAGATTTAGCCAGGGCTACAAGCGAAGCTCTCGTTAATGCTTATATACAAAAAATAAAATAAAATCGTGTACTGCTAAAAGGCGACGGCAATCAATAAATCTAATTAGCAAAAGTTCGACGTTCGGCCCAGGGCGAACACATTATTTTTATGCAGGAATTGTCGTCTGTGCTCACGAACAATTTTATTCCTTGTGTTCCGGTTCGCTTGTTTTTTCACTGCCGCTCATTTTCACCTTGCTGGCCGCTAGCATTTCTCATTTTCTCACCGCTGCTATGAAATTTCATGTCTTTCTTCCAACGAAATTCGCCTCCTTTATTTTTAATCACTCTCCCTAGCTCTTTCTCTGTTATCCACGTGAACGAAGACATCAAAATTAACGTCGAAAATACTTTGTTGTTATTTTTTCTCTGTAAAAGTCCGGGTGGCCCTGGGATTTCCCGCCAAAAAAACCTCGAGTTGCTTTTGGTTTGCCATACCTGTTGATTGAATTATTTTGCATTGGTATACCTGTGGTGCGGACGGACAGGCGAACATACGGTCATGTGACTATCAAAATTTTTCGGATGCATAGGCCACTCGCACATCTCCGATAATGCACCTTATTTGCCCCTTCAAAATTTTGCATAAGCATTGTTTTCAATTTCTCTTGGGACGGCTGTAATACCCAGAAATGAAAAACAAAGGTTATGGAATTTTTTGCGGGGGGCGGGGGCGGATGGAAGGCAAATAAGGTGCATTGTGGGAGATGTGCAAGTGGAGTACAAGTAACCAAATTTTCTTACCCATGGTACTCCGCTGCGCGCGTGGCAGGTAATTAATAGTGTGGTTCTTTATAGGTCGTTATGATTACACTGAAATGCTCCAGTCGGATCTTTTAATTTATCGCTGACATTTTTCCTTTGTAGAAGGAATACCTAATGAAAGTTTACACTCCATTCATTTATTTATTAATTTACTTATTTATTTATTCATCCATTCGTTCATTTATTTATATATAGAAACTTCATTTGCAACTAAGATAACTAATATGACCAAAAGAGTTCCGACTGTGGGAACTGTCTCCTCGTGATGAGTCAACCCCCTTATCCTAAGAAAGTCACCGGTAAAGCGTCTCTATATAGTTTATAGTAGAACCTCGAAACCGCGGATAACTCGAATTCCGCGCTAACGCGAACTAAATTTCCTTTCCAGTATTCAAAATTTCACCTAAATTTACCCCGATAACTCGAATTCCTCGCTAAATAGAACTGTTTTTCGTTTCCCTTCAGAGTACGAGTTACCCGGGTTCTATTGTAGTTTATACGTGTGTTTCGTTTATGGTTTGTGTTTTTATTTATTATTAGCGGTGGGAGAGCCTCCTTTGTGCATGTCCTGTGCGAGTCTGTTTGCTGTGAAGCACGCTGTGGAAGAGGCGCGAAATGAGATTGGTAAAGGAAGCGAATATTTTGCAATGAGTAAGTCTATTTTACCCGTCTGTTTAGTGCAATTACTTAGCGCAACAACAGCTTTAATCAATCGCTGAAGAGATAAAGAAAAGTCATTTTAATGCTGAACCTGTGCAAGAATTCATACGGAGTCGTGTAAACAGTACGGTAATCTGTAAAAAATTTGCAAGGTTCCGAGGTAAAGGTCGCACAGGTCAAAAAAATCGTCCGTAAAAAGAATTCTCCGGACCTGGGTAAACGGGTCTACCTCTTCCCTTGCTTTTGCAAAAAGAGGCCTGGGTCAAAGCTACCTACTGATGTAATTGATTTGATCAGTCAGTAGCCGGTCAGTTAGACACCCGGGGTTTAACAGCTGTAAAAAACATTACCATTATTGATTGGTGGGTCTGCTGTATAACTTTTCCGAATGAGCTTTTCATGAGCAGCATGTTCTTTTTTTCTACACAGACGCGCCCAGCACGATCGAGGATACTCAGTTAGCGTGCCTTGTGGAGTCCAGTCAGTTCACGTTGTGAGAAAACTGCCAGTTATACCGACGATTTTTGACTGCTTACGACTAAAAGTCCTCGTTGTTAAAATCAAAAAAGGATAACCAGTGTCGCTTCTGATTCTACATTATTATTACTCTCGTGATGCCAAACTTTTGCTAGATAGATATGGTATGACCGACGGAGTTACATTAATGTTATAGCAGTGAAATTTTCCAGAGATTTTCTAACGTGTAAACGTTGTAGATTTGGAAGGTAGCAGCGGTAAACAAGATCCTGAGAGAAGAAAAGCTTGTCTAACAAAATATACGTTTCCAGGAAAAGCAAAGTAACAAACAAAACAAAAAACGCGAAGCCGCAAGGACAAAAGTTGCATGTTAACAAAGGCTATCACGGTTGAATAAAGTAACTTGGCGGACTAAGAAAGCTGAAATATGCTAGTTTGAGAGAACAAAAATAATTGTGAAGAAAAAGTGGTCACATTTAATATAGCCGCAAACTGTAATAACCGAACTGAAAATCGACCGAAAATGCCATTAACAATTTCCGGCTTGGTTATAACAGTTCGCAGCAGTGACCAATACTCGTGTTTCCAGTTTTCATAATTATGCTTGAATACTTCACAATGTCGATATAGCCCTTAGTGCTGTGAGTTTTTCATTAGGTACAGAAACAACTAGGAATATTTGTATGATATCCATGACAAATAAAGTGTCAGTGTGGCGGGATTTCTTGTCGTACGAAGTATGTTAAAATTATGAACAAGTACTTCTTTCATGTGCGAAACTGAATTCTTACATGGAATACTCTGATGGAATACCATCGGTACGATTTGTGCGATTTTTCCGAGTCACAATGGCGTAACTCAGTCCAAAGATTTTCTTAGTGGTCGAGACGACTGAGTTTGAGGGAGATCCTTTCCTGTCCCTCTTGATAAGAATTATTAACAAGGTAATTTGCTTTAGTTGTATCCGATTTATTGCCATAATTCCTGCTTCTAATTTAAACACATAAGCACGTCAGCCATGAAATGCGTAACCAAAAGGTAGAGTTGTTTGTACAACTTGATTATTATTGTAGAAACCAAGGAGCATCTAGCCTTACGAAATATAACTCAGGCCTTCCCTAGCGAAATGATCCTCCCTTTTAAACGTTATTGTCTTTCTTTTTTACCAAGTTTTGTCACCCTCATTCCCAGTCTCTCTCTTGTTCCCGTCTACTTGCTCCAGGGGACGGGAACGAGGATGAGTTGTTGTATCTGCACTAATTTTTTTACAAATAAATATTAGTTCTTCGTAAAATAATTAGATGTTGAATGGATAGGATTAAAAAAATAACACGTGCATTGGGTCAAAGTTCTAATAGACAAACTATTGATATTCTACCTGGCATTTGCATACAATCGGAGGTCACGTGAGATAGCAAGTATGCGGTATCCGAGCTCAGTGCAAGTTTGGTGTCCGAGCGAGTCAGTTGTGTAACTTATAGAGATAGGTTTTTAAGGATTTTTACTGCGTTTCCGACGTTATTCTGATCGACCGTTCCTGATGTCGCAACTAGACGAACGTGAGGCGCTCAACGACGACCCGCTATCGGATGAAGTTCTGGAGGAAGGAGAATTACTGAAAGACTCTGGAGAAGATAAAAATAAGGCGGCCGAGCCTGGTACAAGCGGCGCGAACGTTTCGCTGTCCGCTGCCGACTTTAAGAGTCTTTCCCTGGCAATATTAAATGTGTCAAAAAGACTCGATAAATTGGAGGAAAAGCCTTCTACGACGGGTAAAGGCCCTGGCAAACGACCGAGCCAGGAACATCAAAATGCCGTTCCCGCCAAAAAGCCCGCCAAAGAATGCTCGAGCTCCTCGAGCGAGCAAAATACCTCGGATAACGAGGATGTTCAAACACTCATGGCTAAAGTTGCCGGCGATGTTGACGATCTCGGTAACGGGGACGAAGATGAAACACTTACAGAACTACAGAAAGAGTACGAGTGTGAAGACTCTATCGGGAAAAACATACAAAACCCACAATTTGCCAAGCTCCTTGGCAAAATGTTTCGCAATCGTTTGCCAGACAAAGTCCTTAAAGAGAAGCTCGAGCGACAAGCTCGACCGGAAAACTGTGAAATTGTAAAACCAACACGTGTCAACCCGGGTATTTGGCGAAAACTTCGTGAGCACACGCAAAAGAGGGACATACAACTGTACAAGATGCAGCAAGCCCTCGTTAAGAGTATAATCCCGGTTGCCCGGTTGACAGACCTGACCATGTCAGAAAAGCATGGGTTAGACAAAGAGGGCATGCAGCTGATCAAGCAATTTGGGCTTGATGCCCTGTCACTACTAACGCATGTAACCTATGAACTAAACATGCAGCGAAAACAGCTCATGAAACCTGACATTGGCAAAGACTACGCCGCCCTTTGCTCACCTCATGTACCATTCACAGACCTGCTTTTTGGTGACGACCTCCAAAAGCAGTTTCAGGACATAGGTGATGTAAACAAGATTGGTGCAAAGGTTCAACACCATAGAGGATCTCAGAGGAATCCTTGTGGTTACAGCAGCAGCAATACAAACAGACACACTTTTTCTCAACGGAATCCAAAAAAC
Organism: Porites lutea; assembly: GCF_958299795.1. Classification (NCBI taxonomy): domain Eukaryota; kingdom Metazoa; phylum Cnidaria; class Anthozoa; order Scleractinia; family Poritidae; genus Porites; species Porites lutea. The sequence goes on from NC_133202.1 coordinate 38,197,086, forward strand.
TCCAAAGGCCAAACATTCAGACCTTGGCGTCGCAAGGAGTCTCCAAAGATGAACCCAAACAAGAGGTCATCACAGTAGCTCATGGTCTTAACACGGTAAATTGTGCTGTGCAAAATTTTGTTGCTGGTAACATAGCTCATCACTTTTCTGAGTGGAGCTCTATTACCTCAGACCCAAGCATCCTTGAGATTGTATCGGGCTATCGTATCGATTTTGAACGGTTACCGTACCAAACATATGTGCCCTGTATAAAATTTTCTAAAGGTGATGAACACATTATTGCAGTAGAGGTTCAAAAACTTCTTGATAAAGGTGTTCTAAGCAAGACAACACACTGCAATGGAGAATTCATCTCTTCGGTCTTTACAAGACCAAAGAAAGACGGGTCTCATAGACTCATCCTGAACCTCAAAAATCTTAATGAGTTTGTTACTTACCAGCATTTTAAAATGGAATCCCTCCAATCAGCTGCCCAACTACTTAAAAAGGACTATTGGATGGCAGTTCTAGATCTCAAGGATGCTTATTACTCTGTACCTATAAATCTCCAGCACAGAAAATACCTAAGGTTTGAATTTAACGGAACCCTTTACGAGTTTACTTGCTTGCCAAATGGCCTGGCCTCGGCCCCTAGGGTCTTCACCAAGCTTATGAAACCAGTCTATGCAACACTGAGATCCAAAGGATACCTTATAGTGGGTTACATAGACGACATATTACTAATGGCAGAAACACCAGAGAAGCTATCTCAAGTATTTGCTGACACGGTTGCCCTACTCACGGCACTTGGCTTCACAATCCATGATACTAAATCTGTCATGACACCCTCTCAGATAGCCAAATTTTTGGGATTCATATAGAATTCTAAGAATATGACCATCTCCATGATCCCAGAGAAGGCTGATATTGTACGATCTAAGTGTCACAGCCTTGTGCAGATACAAGGTCCTTTTCAAATCCGAGAGGTGGCCTCAGTTGTGGGTTTGATGGTATCCTCATTTGCAGGAGTGTACTATGGGCCATTATTTTATAGATCTCTAGAGAATATCAAAACTGATGCACTGCAAGCAAATGGCTGGGATCTTGAGGGGAAAGTAACACTCTCACCCCTGTGCAAACAAGACCTCCTTTGGTGGATAAATAATGTTGACCAATATCCACAAACCATCACACCACAAATCCCACATCTAACCTTGACATTCAACAGCTCACTTATGGGCTGGGGGGCAGTGATAGAGGGTACCTCAAGTGTTGCAAGTGGTAGATGGTCATTCCAGGAATCCTAACTTCATATTAATTTCCTAGAGTTAAAAGCCATCCTTCTGGGACTGCAGTCACTCTGCAGTCACCTTACAAATTGTACCATCAAAGTGCTTTGTGACAATACAACTGCAGTCTCGTAGATCCGCAGTATGGGTGGCTCTAAATCTAGGAACTGCAATGATATAACTAGGGAAATTCTCATGTGGTGCATGCAGAGGCAGCTAGCACTATCAATCACCCACATACCAGGGAAATTAAATACAGAGGCTGATAGGCTCCTTAGACCCTACCATTTTAGACGAACTTAAACTTAAATGGGGCGATCCTGAAATAGACATGTTTGCATCGAGGCTGAACCACAAATTGTCTCCATATGTAGCCTGGAAACCAGATCCAGGTGCAGCAGCTATTGATGCATTCACTCTGGATTGGTCCAGATATAAACTTATCTATTGTTTTCCTCCTTTCAGCCTCATAGGCAAAGTCCTCCAGTTTATCCAAGAAAGCAGAACAACAGCCATACTTGTGTACCCATACTGGTCTACCCAGGTGTGGTACCCACAGCTCCTACAGTTGATGGTGTAAAAGTGGGTGTCCACCCCTTGGTGTCAAGGTTTATGACTGGCCTGTTTAATCAAAAGCCAGCCCTTCCACGCTACTCTGAGACTTGGGACCCCCAAATAGTGCTTAACCACCTTAAGACATTTCCAGCCATTGATGATATGTCACTGAAACAGCTTACCCTGAAACTGGTCATGCTTATGGCCCTATTGTCTGCACAGAGAGTTCAGACTTTACAGTCCTTGTCCTTGGAAGAAATGAGTACCCTACCTGGAAAGTATGTCTTTCGCATCTCTTCTGTTTTAAAACAAACAACTGCCAAAGGGGGCCAGAACAGACATTTACTACCTATTACTTTTCATAGTTACCCCCTGGACAAAAGACTGTGTATCGTGGAGCTACTTTCAGCTTATGTTAAAAGAACAGCTCCTCTCAGGAAAGAGACAAAGCAGTTGCTTATTTGCCATGCTGAGCCTCATGGACCAGCTTCAAGGGACACAATATCACGTTGGATAAAACAAACCAGGAAGGATGCGGGAATTGATACCACGGTTTTCAAACCCCACAGCACTAGGGGTGCCTCTACCTCAGCAGCTAAAGCATTGAATGTTCCTGTTCAGGTCATAATGAACACTGCTGGATGGCGTTCTGATTCTACTTTTGCCAAATTCTATGATCGCCCTGTTCTAACTGCAAACAACTTTGCTGCAGCAATTCTGGGAGATAAGAAATAATAAATTGTAATCTCAAATAACTCTCTTTTTTGAGCCAGTGCATATTCAAACAATGCCTACGTATAGATTGCTGATGGTGAATATTTATCATATATCGATATCAGTTGTTGCTGCAGTACTTACTACTATCATGTAAGAGGCCTATTACAAATACATGTTATGTTGTGTTCATTCACCACTTTTTGATGTCTAAGTTTTCTGTGGCTTTGAGCTTTAAAGTCTCACGTGACCTCCGATTGTATGCAAATGCGAGGTAGAATTGTTAATTAAACGAGACTTACCTATAAGTCGTGGTTTGATTGAGATTCTACCGTAGCATTTGCAGGAATGAGGAGGTCACATCCCACCCTACCCCATCTCTATTGTTTGCGACCTCTCATTCCTGCTTTTGTCAAAGCCCCACAAAACCGCTTTTAAGACTGAGCTCGGATATCCCATACTTGCTATCTCACGTGACCTCCTCATTCCTGCAAATGCTACGGTAGAATCTCAATCAAACCACGACTTACAGGTAAGTCTCGTTTAATTAACAATTTTGGCTGTTGTTTCGTACCATTTGTATCATTGCTCTTTCCAGTATGAAATTGTCCGTGGTCAGAGTAACAAGAAGTGCGCTGGTTGGATTAAAAGTTCACTATTTGCTTGCCAAATGTCCATGAGATTTCTCCCGCCTGCTTCGGAACAATCTTCCTGATCAATCCATAGTTCAAGAAGTCTTGGTAGATTCCTGATGTACGGTATAATAGATGTTACTGAGTCACCCAAGGGATTACCCCGCAGGTCTAATATTCTCAGTCTGGGATTATGGCGTGAAACACTTTCCAGTAGAGAACACACGTCATTTCCATTAAGATTCAGCTTCCGAAGGTCTAATTCCAACAAGTTGGGGGAAAATTGAAGGCTTTCTATGAATGTTGTAAAGTTCTTTCTCATGCTAAAACAACCTAAAGAAAGTTTCTTTAGTTTGTCTAAACTGAATGACAGCTTAACATCTACGACCTCCTCACTGCTTTGCTTTGTCGCCCCTTTTAATTTAAGAAATCGTAACGATGTCAACGTGGGCAGTGATCTACCAAGCGCTGCAGCAAGGTTTGGTGTCATAGTGAGCTCACGGAGTACCAGGTGCTGAAGTTGCTCGTGTGTGATACTTTCAACTAACTTTGCAGCCGCCGATGACGAGCAATGTCCTACGTGAAGACAGAGAGTGATCGTGTTTCTAAAATGTGGCAGCAGAGAGATAAGTTGTTCAGCTCCCTTTGGTGTCAGCACACATGACAAAAAAGGTCCAAACACTTGTTTTTCCAAAGTGTCTTCAAGAAACTCTCCTATCTTCCACGAGCACTTCTCTGTTAGCGTGGGAATTTCTTGTAGGAGACGAACCATGAAATCAAAAGCAGGCTTTCTGTTACGAAGTTCAATAATGTTTAAACGTTTGCCACAGTTTCGTATCAGTGCAAGAGGCTCTTCGGCGTTACAATTGTCAAGAAAGTTGTCATAAACTTGTAAGCGTGTAAGAAATTTCAGACTAAATAACCCTGAACGCAACCTCGAAAAGTCGGTTACAGTAGTAATTCCATCCGCTTCAATAAATACCTTGGCATGGTTGAAACAAAGCAGCTGCAAATCTCTAATAAAAAAACGTACTTTGCCAGAATTATAACTAAGAATAGCGGTGAATCGACATGAATCAAACTTTGATATAAAACCACAATTACAATCCAAGAACCTTTTAACAAAGTCACACATTTTCGGAATTTCAGTATTTACATTCTTTATACGTTCGAGTGTTTTAAGCGTGAGTAGAGAGCGATGCTTGTGGAGAAAATAATACGCGAAAGGTAACTCGGAAGTGAAATCGAAATGAATAGACCAGTCTGTAGACCGACAAGAATTGCAATCCTTTAACTGAAGCAGCTCAAAAGGAAATTCTCCATCAAGGAAGACACCATCAACGCAATCGAAACAGTTCCTTAACAATTCACCTTTTGACTGAACTTCTTCAAACGACTGCCAAACCAGGTAAAAGAAAGTGCGGTGCCTCTCAGTGACCTCCGATAACGGTTTGTCTGTTTCCTTTACATCTGGTACAGTTGCGGTTAAATCCAATGAAGGATCAGACATCCTCACCAACTCCAAATGCTTAAAAACTTTCGCGGCCCCTTGGTCAGTTAAGCCACATACAAACATGAGAACGTTCTCTAAGGCAACACAACCCTCTAAGGTGCGAGCGTGCTTTTCAACTGGACCAAGATCTCCTTCAGGGATAACACATCTGTAGGTGATGAACCATGCTGAAAGAAATTCTTGAATACTCTTGTGCACAAAGGAAACCAGTCCTGATGGTCTGCTGTTTCGTATGTGCTTCGTTACTTGAAGTAAGCCAATAAAAGAACTTTCTTCGCAGAAAATGGAAGGAGGCAGCTGTTTGTAATCAAACACGTGATCGTCGTTGAAAAGACTATCCAACGACACCTTTCCGATTTCACAAAGGATCTCCTCGAAATCTTCTACCTCACGAAAGTCACAAGAAGCAGAAGCAGAATGTTTCGCTTGATTGTGATATAAAACACTCTGGACTATCTGCACAAACAAATCTGTTTTTGTTTTGGGCCAGCTCTCCAGGTGACCTTCTTTCCACAGATTGCATAAAAATAAGAGAAGTAATGGACTTTTTGCTAGAGCAAACAAGTCTTTCTCATGCAAATGATCGAGTAGATTTTCTGCATCTTTATCGCTCCCAAGCTTTCTCTTCATGTAAGACGAAATGTCACAGTGGCTAAAGCCAACAATCTCAGCACGAAGGACTTTTAGGACTCTCCTTTCTCGCAAGTCATCCGCTTTGGAAATTCTGCTGGTTATCAATACGTAACAGTCTCTCAGTTTGTCACCTTTGAATATCTTAAAGATGTCAGAGTCGCGTCCGCACCGATACTCGTCGTAGCCATCGAACACAAGTAAAACTTTATCCTGGTTGTCGGTGATATATTTGAGAAGGCCCTCTGTCATGGATTTATCCTCCTCGGCAAAAATGTTGGAACAGCTTAAAACATCTTTGAGGCTTTGATGTTTTGATACTTCTTTTAGATTAACGGCAACGAGAAGTTCGAACTTCTTCAAGGCAACGGCCGTTTCGTCATAACCCTTTTCATCGTCCAGATTGAGTTGAGCCCAGTCTAGAGCCAGCTTCTTAACAAACGTGGTTTTCCCAATTCCCGTTTGTCCTTGCACGAGTATTCTTTTGGGAAACGTATCGCTCTTGTTCGCAGTGAAAAGATCGCAGTAATGATTCAGCTCGGTTTGTGATGGCCCAGCTGCGTGTTGTTCCTGCTTTACCCACGACAATCTTGTGTAGATTTCATGGATGTCAACAGGATCTAACGTGGACCAGACGGATGTGGGCACAGTTGCTGAGTCCTTGTAATAATCAGCTAATTTACTTCGGCAGGTCTTTACATCGAAACCGCCGTGTACGGAACATGGCTCTAATTGAGAAAAAAAGGCAAAATATCAATTAATATTTATCTTTCAAAAAGTTCTTGGGGGTACAATCAGAGCATCGAACTTTGCCTGTCGGTCTCTTATAATTAGTTCGGTCTCAGTTTTATGTGATTACACAAATGAGGAAATCCCGAATATTTATACTGTGCTTTGCATAATTTGTGCTCCTAAAATCTAAATCTTCGCGAAATACGGTTTCCAAACTTTCGAAAAATTGCGTTCTTGCGTAATTAGTAAGAAAATGATAGCGTGCTTCTGTGGCGAGAGAATAATAAAAATGATGAATTCCAGGTCGTATGCAAAAGACGTTTCATCACTATAGGAGATCTTTTAATAATAAATAATTTATTTATTTACTTTAAAAGTTCTGTTAACCATACCAATACCGTTTTCATGGCGAACTTGATGACTTGGACCTGATGCTCCACTCTCTGCTCCAGTGTCATTCCACCTACTTGAGTCTTGCTCAAGGCCACTTGGAGCTACAAAGTTATTAACAACAAAATATTACCAAAAAGTGGTCAAAAATGGTCCGCCAAAATTCTAAAATACTTCAGCCGATACATTTGAAAAGCGCGAGGATTTAATTCCCAACCTTTGCCTCCAAGGAAAACAAAAACCACAAGACGATGGAATAACTGACCTCTTTTGGTGTGGGTAAATACGTCGCTGAAGGAAAAGTCGGTTGCCCCCTTTACTAATAAGGGACACCTGAAATTTAATTTATTTCTAAGCTGTAGACATAAATCTTAAACCCGGTTCCAACGTCGCATTCCACACTTGCCGAATCTGATGTAAATGAGCGGGAACCAATAGATTTTCGTCATTAGCATTGAAGTCAGCACATGTGAAATTCCACGTTTGAACCAAAGCTACAAACAAATGGGATCTGCATCCAAAAATATTATACAGATTTAGCCAAGGCTTAAGGCGAAGCTCTCGTTGTTGCACTTATAAATGTACTCAACCAAAACATAAACTTGAAACCACTACAAAGAAATCTTTCAAATCTGTGCTTATAACATTACGTACAGTGGATCATTCATTTTGGGGGAAAAAGATCTGTAACTAATAGAACAATGGAAGTTAGATGTAATCGAAATTTTTTTCTCTAAAAGAGCAGGTGGCCATTTACCGCCAAAACACGCTTTGGGCGCGAGAGAGCTTCGCTAAGAATAAATGATACATTTTACAGTTGTGTGCGTAATGTCCTAGCCTTTGAGTGAACGTGAGGCTGAGGTTGACCTTGTTTTGATACAAACCTCTTTCTTTTTCTTACGGAAATTTTGCTGAAAAAATAATAGTTAGCATAAGAACCACATGATTTACATGATAAAGCAGGAAGGGTTGTATCAAAACAAGGTCAACTCTAGCCTCGTTTGCACCTGTAACTGTAAAGTGGGCTGTTGTTTATTATTAAGTGCCGCGGTGAGCATGATCTACAATTTTAGTCAAAATTTGGTCAAAATTCTTTATTAAGAATGACGAGATGAAATACTCCTGGCCTCAAAAGGGAGATTGTTTCCCCAATTTAGCTCCAGCGTACCTTATAGAATGCTTTCCGAAAATGGCACGGCTTTGAAACAAGAAAGGATGAAGTAGGGCCTCTTTTCAATCATAAGGGGATTCGCTAAGCTGGAAGAAAATGCAGATTGTCTGCATGTAACAGTAGCTTAAAATTTACTAAATATGAAAAATGGAAATCAGGGGAGAGAAAATGCGTCCTGTTACTATGAGGGACACAAATATTAATTTATTATCTAAAAGGAAGGTTTATGTTGCTTATTAGTTATTTCCAAGTTGCCCCAAGCTTCTGTTTCAAAGCTAGGGTAAGTGACAAGCCACTGATGTCAAAATTACTGATTTTTTTACTCTTCTTCAAAAAACTCATTACTTCACAAGCAATGTTTCACAGTTGGCTTCCTTTCAAAACTGAAATTTTTTACCTTGAAATAGCTTTATAAAATGTCAGTAACATTGAAAGTTCTACCTTGATCAACATGGCTGCTTTGACATATATGTATGTTACCAAGTGATGCTTCCACGTCATCAGTTGCAACACGCAGTTCTACTTCCTTCTCAGAACCTTAAAGAATGATAAAATAACAATATATTTGTTTTTCAAAACAAACTACAGGTGAAACCTGTATTAAGTGGACACCCTCGGGGAATGCTGTAGTTTCCGCTTAATACAGGGTGTCCATCTAATACAAGTTTCAATAGATAACATCACATAGATGTCAAATGCCATTCAAATGAACAGTGGAAATGTTAAGAATACTCCCAGTGACTTTCACGATATACGTTTGCATTAATTTCTTTATCAAAGTGGACCAATTAATCATAGTACCATAAACATAGATTGCAACTCAAATTTGAAGAAATCAGATGAGTGAAACAAGCTCTATACAAACAAAACGAAATAGAAAACAATACTGTACTGTGAAACTAATAAATTAAGTTCGTCAGGTAACGCTTTTTAACGTAAAAATCGAAAAAGTTGTAGGTGGCAATTCAAGGTAATCTTTCCCCTTTTTTGGTGTCCGGCATGTTGGGTGGTGGAATTTGATTACAAGTGTCCATTTAATACACGTTGGTACAATAACAATAGAAACGACTATTTCAGGTACCTTTTAGGTGTCCGCGTCCGCTTAATAGAGGTGTCGGCTTAATAAACGTTTCATTTAAAGTAAATAAGGGAAATAAATTTTGGGACTTCGGCTACTGTCCACTTAATAGAGGGTGTCCACTTAATACGGTATCCGCTTATTACAGGTTTCACTGTCTGTGGATAAGCTACAACATGGCTATACAAAAATAATATTAATCTATATAAAATGCCCTACTCAACTCCTGAGGGTAGGCGGGGGGTACTTGTGTTAATTTTTGCTGGGTATGTCCCGCTGGCCTCTCAGAGCCCCTACCCCATTATAGTCTATTTTATGCCCAATTATAGACCCCATCTTAGCACCTTTTGGGCATATAATATTATTTAATTTTCGCGATCCCAGCTTAGTCACTGTCTATTTATGTATATACCTTTTAAATCGTTTAAATAGGTCATCATATAATGAATTGACAAATTTTTTAAATTGAATGAAGAACACTTTACTTTTTAGCTACAGTACAAACATTCTGGTATGTTTGCTAACTGTAAATGTGAAGAACTTTCTTACCCCAAAAATCAGAAAATATGTGAGCCCATTCTAGTAACTCTATTGAAAATGCAACCCCATTATAGTCAATCCAGTCGTGAAAATGTGACCCCATCCAGCGGCACATCCCCATTAGCCTCTTATAAGAAGTACCCCCCCACCCCCCACCCCAGACTCAGACTCAACTGCAGCAAAACAAGGGCTTGTATCCAGCTCAAATCCTCCAGATGGATATCAACATTACATTTAACAACAAAATAATAAATCAAGGTAGGTATAGTTCTCGGGATTACATGACTGGACAACTAATCTTAAATAATTTCCCAACATAAAAAACGATTTTGAAACGTCTTGTTCCTAAAGTTAGGCATGTGACTGTTTCTCAAGATTTGCAACTTGACTTGCTTTGACCAGTTAACTCATTTTATTGGAAATATCACTGTTGCAATTAATATTGGGTGGCATATCTATCAGAAGTGGCTGATCCAGGGGAGGCCCCCCCTACTTTTAGATCAATCAGGGGCCTGCATGGTAATTTTTTTTTTCCAGACTGCCCTCCCCCCCCCCCTTTCCTGAAGGTCTGGATCTACCACTGATCAGTATCAGCAATACATGTAGAGAATATGAAGAGCTAAGAAGTGTGAAGTCACAAAAACTGAAATTTTCAATGGCTTGGATCAATTTACACCAACAGAATGATCTTTAGCAAGTCAACATTTTTCAAGTTGTTCTTTCTTGATATGCTAGTTTAACCAATCCCAAAATTTCACAAATTTAGTTTTTCTGACATCCTCACTACTCTCCTCTATATATGATGTAAATGATTTGTTCTTTCTGAAAAATTTGTGCTAACCAATCCCATAACTTCACAGATTTAATTTGTGACATCATTACTTCTCTTCTCTAAAATGTTTAACTAAACAATTAATGTACCTTGATCAAGGCAGCTTGCACCAGCTGATGTTCCCTGATAATCTGAAATAACACTCTCTACTTTCTGCTCAGAACCTTCAAGAATAAATAAACAGTCTTAATTGAACCAAGTGTGAACATTACAGGCCACTTTGGCAGAAGTAATAATATTTGATACTAATTTGCTCACTAGTATTAAAACTTGTGCTTGTACCAACTTGCCCAACTCCACCAGATTGACCTTTAGTTATCAGAACAAACACTCAATTAATAAGTATTAAATTTTTATACACTGTCTTGGGTGTGACCATTGTTCTATGAGGTTGCTTAATTATGCTTGTAAAATTATGACGAAATGAGTCAAATGTAAAATATAGTAAGACGTTGCAAAGCAGCAAATAGACACAACAGCAGGCTGCTGATTAGGGAACAGTTAAACAATATTATTGATACCTGATGTTTTTGGTTCCTTTCTCCATTTTTGGAAGATGTTTGATGCACTTCTTCTTATTTGCTTTCCAAGAGTATTTACTTGCTTCTTAGGGTGACGATTTTCCATTCAGCAACTTAACCAAGCTTCAATATAATCATCAGAAAACATTAATGTAATAAACCCCTTGTAAATTTTTTGCAATATTATATTCAAGCTAATGCTCCAAACTCAATTTTTTGCAAAGTTGCCTTTGATACCTTAAAATAAACTGTAATTGGCTCCTTGAGGAATACTGTTTACTTCCCTTATAAACATTATTATGGTTACCAGATAACTTCAGGCCTGTCTCAATAAATTGTGCAATTAATAAGTGAGAAGTAAGAAGTTCATTGTACACTCCCCTTTTTAGTGATACAAGACAAAGGTGTAATGTATCATAAAGGTTTTAAGAAATATATATCTAACTGAAAAAGAGGAAAAAAAAGTACCTAAGTTTTGGTTAAATATTTCTATGGTACAATAACATGTTAAAACCTACATTAAAATGCTTGTAGGATCAAGAAATTTATGTAACAATATTTGCCTTTAGTTTTATGCCTTACTTAATTTCAGGTCTTTATCTAGGCTTTTCCAGTGCACAAACTGACAACAAATGATCGCTGACCAGCAGATGCTTTAAATAAAGGGATATTTAGTTGTTGTAAATTACATGCTACGTGGCCAGAGACATGGCCTCTGGTATGGTGACTATAGCTTGGATGTTGACACATTAAAAACCGTCATCGATGTATTTTAATGCAAAAACTGAGTGTCCCTTCAATATAATAATGCTGTCTTACAGGTAACAAGCACAATTCTCAGAGAACTGGAAAAAGAAAAAAAAAACCGTCCCGCTGATTGCCTCTTTTTGATTGGATGTCGTTAAACAACAAACGCTTACCAAGTCTTCTTCATCAGTTATTATTTAACCATTCGTTTAACAACATCCAATAAAAAAAAAGGCAATCAGCGGGGCGGTTTGTGGCTGGCACGTATGAATCTTGCTACACATTCCAGTCGCTCGAATATTGTGCGATTTCGATTTTCTTCGAGGGCTAGCTCCGGGCCGTTTGGATGGATTTTCAATTGGAAGGTACGAGAAGAATCGTGAATCTTTTGATTTTTATGCTGCAAAGTTTGAAAGCGGAGCGATGCGCTTTTGGGGGGAAAAATCGCTCTGGCGCTGGAACCCTTTCAAAACAAGGATTCCTCCCTTGTCCTTCTATTATATGGAACAGTCAACGGCGAACTCAAAGTCATTCAAAATCGCTCAAAAAACCGCTTTTGAGGCAAAAGGACGACTATATACCACAGGTAAGGTAATTCAACGTTTATTTATCATTGATTTATATACATAGTTAGCGATATATCGCTATAGGTGAAGCAAATGGTAAATCCAGTACATTTACTATAAAATAACAATCGGCTATACACAAAGAGATTGTGTGGGCCCCCTGTGGTATAGGATCAAATATCACCCCTCCCTAAGTCCTTAACAGAGTCCATAGGTGAAGGTTCCCTGCCCAGGAATGAAAACTTTAAAGTTCAGTGGTTTACAAATCATCTGTCGACTGCCGAAAACAATGAGGAGATAGTTCTCAAACACCAATCATGGATTTGTTGTAGTTAGGTTATCATCAATTTATATCCTCAGTAGCATGAGATTCCTAGTCTACTGTAAAGGACATACTTGTCCAATACTCCAACAAATTTATGCATGGCATCATTAAATTTCTCATTGTTTTGCTTTGTTCTTTTTTTTTGTCTTTTGTACAGTACTGTAAATACAATTCAATACATTATGCCATGCATAAATTTGTTGGAGTATTGGACAACCCTCATAAAGGAGAGAGTTTTTTTCGTGTCATCAAGGTAGCAGCTCACACGTACGGTTGAGGATGTCTCAATGACTGCTGGTACGTTGTTTACACAGATACTAAATAACAGGGTTCTATGCCAGTACGCTACTTTGTGACACTCCACACACCACTGGTAGAACGTCAGACAGCCAGTATTAATGCAAACCACTTGACATCTTTGAGAAAAGTAGCTGTTAAACCAGGAGACTGAAGGAGACTGGTCTATTACAACAAAGATGTCTACCTCAAGGACATTTTCAACGTTCCCTGGTTCATTCTAGACACTTTTGATTATGTGGAAGATAAACTATATGTATATTATTACAATACCCCGTTTACTCAGATTTTAGATCAACATGTGCCTCTGAAAACTGTTAAACTCTGAACACGGCCAACTCCATTCATCAATAATATAATATATTGCCTCAATTAATGAAAACAAGAGATCATTGGCAGAAGTTAGCTACGCAAATAAACGATCCTGCTGCCTCAGCCATGGTCTGGCTACAAAACTTTCAAACTGAGAGCTTCATGTAGAAAGGCTGAAAGGAATTTCATCCAAGAATGTACATGTATTATCACAAAATTCAAATGACACTAATGTGATGTGGAAGACAAAGAAATTGGGGAGTGTAACGGTTTAACAGCGATGATGATAAAACTATTGCAGATAGATTAAATCAACTTTTTATTTCGGCTGGAGAAACAATGAATAAAAAAATCAAACAGCCTGCTCATGAATGCGGTTACAATCCAGCTGCAAACCTGCAGCCCAGAATTTCCAAGTGCAGAGCAATTTATTGAGTTGTATGGTTGCTTTAATTGAGTGTGGGATAACTCGCTTAATTTTTTTATCAAGTTTGAATTGTTAGTAATAATAACAACAATAAAGGACTCAAGGAGAACTGTCGAGTTATTTTAGTATATGTAGGCTTGTTTATAGCCTATGTGAGATTAAAGGAATCACATAAATCATTGAAGCACTTTTGCCTCCTTATCATCTGGTCGAGGCATATTGCAATAGAAATCAGCAAGAATAAAAATAGGAATTTAATACTTTTTAAATGTCATTGTTGCTAGAGGAGCAAGAAACTCAAAATAAATCTATAGGACGTCCAGACAACAAATGATTTAAAGTTTCAAACTTGTATTTTTAAGCCGTAGCTGGGGAAACCTGTGGGCAGATACATGCAGCGTATGCACGACAACTCCTTGAGTCTAGTGCACCTCCTCTGGGCGTATGAACTTGGTCTAGTCTGTGCAGTATAACTGATGTCATGCATTCCAGTTAAACTGCAGATACCTAACCCTATATCCAATTACAGCTTATTTACTGGCTATACTGCTGATCTTTTGGCAATTATTTTAATTGATGCAATTACTCAAGTCAGCGTTTAAAAGATAAAAATCAAAGCAATCTTTGTTTTCACCAATTTGATTTTTTCTTGTCTCTAACGTCATTAAGCCGTAAAACAAAAAAACCTGTCACGGTTTTGTCAATATTTTTGGATTACAATGAAAAGTTACAGAACAAGAATTATTTTTAAAAACAACAAAAACATTTAAAGGAACAAAAATGTGAGGTTGATTCAGACAGTCACAGTAATTAATAATTTGAATATTTTAGGCAGTTCAATACACTTTAATTTGATACAGGGTTTTAGGTACTGTCATACTGTCCAACCTTTTGAGTACAAGTAAGTAAAATTAGGATAATTTTATAACCAAGGTTTCAGGCAAGTACCGAAGGGGAGAGCCGCCAGAGGAGATCTGGGGGCATGCTCCTCCACAAAAATTTGAAATCTTGATCCGCTGAAATGCCATTTCTAGTGTTCTGAGAGGACAATTTTTGACTAAATCAATTACTAATACTTACTAATCGATTGTAATTTATATGCTTATTTTTATGTACAAGTACTCAAATTAATTTTATATTTTGTTTGGTTTATAAATAAGTTTTCTGCATATCAGTTATAAGTAAGCTAGTATACTCTGTTATATTGTGTTCTTGTATAAATATCATAAGAATTCATTTGAAAAATCAAAACAGATGTCAAAATTGGGATTTTTCCTATCCCGATCACATGTTGGTCTGAATTCAGGATTTTCAGGCAAAATCAGGAGAATCCCGATGAAATCGGAATGGTGGAACAGTCTGTACTGTAAACGGAGATGCCAACTTCTGGAGATCTTAAACCTGGAGACTCTCTCATTTTCACCAGACCAACCCACCCCCCTCCCAACAAATTGATCCAGCCCCCAATGGGAATGCAGGGTTCATACAAAAAATTGCAACCATTTTTCAAGGACTTTTCAAGGACCACATTAGATTTTCAAGGACAACTTACTAGGAATATAATTTCACAGACTGTACAAAAATGCACATTCCCAGTCCATTCTAATAAGACTTTAAGGCTTTAACTGTTTGCTTCACCAACTTCTCTACATTTTTCAGTTCACTTGTCGTAAATTGATAGTTAATTAATGCACAAAATACAGAGCAGTCTTTATGTAAATAACCTTTAAATTCTCTGAGCTATGATTAATATTTTATATTCTGTTTTGAACAACCAAAAAACATCAAAAAACTCTTTCCAGGCTACTACATTCAAAAGTTGAAGAAAACTCAAGGACTTTTCAAGACCGTGTGAACCCTGGAATGGCTTAGGACATTACATGAAGTCTTACATGAAGAACATACTATCAAAAATCGCAATCATCTTTTTGATGATTTTATCTGAGAGATATGGTGACCTGTATGGAAGAGCGGGAGATCGGCGGTGTCATATCTGGGAGACTTGGCATGTATGTGTAAATGACCGTAAATGATCCAATAGATCGCCCAGGGCATTTTTTTTTTAATTTTAGGGGTTCATAAGAAAGCATTTAAAAGATAGGAGGTGTTTGAAAGTGAAAGGTGTTTATCCTCATAACTGTAACAAGCTCGACCAAAAATAACTGAAGCTTTAAGCAACAATAATTATCAAGAGAGTTTATAAATAGTGGAATATCCATTTCGTCAATCAATATGTCTGTCATGTTTTAGCCATCCAGAGAATCCAGTGTCAAAATTGATGTCAGAATTCTTACTCAGGGTCATTGTGCTGCCATTAAGTTAGTTTATTCTTACTCTGAACTTGACTTTGCACAAGATACAATACATAAACCCTTGTAAATCCACTAAGAAACTGAATAAATTGAATGATTTACTCCTTTTTGCTAATTCCTCAAAGGGCCCGTGAAAATATCCTGTGAATAATTTTGTATTAAGCTATGGATAAAGCAAATTCATATATTGTAGGCCCCTAAATTTTCCTTGCTGCGTTACAGCAGTTTGGAAAGATTATGAGCTCTACAAGATGCAAAATAATATTATGGGATATGTCACTGTCGAGAACCTTCCAAGACCAACTAGGAAAAGAAAATGGTCATCCTCGACAACAAAGGCAACTCCCAGCTGTCATGATAGGAAGAGGGAAGTAGGACATAATAAATTCACTTCAACACTTTCTCAAATAAAAGGCCAGCAACACAGAGACTTAAAACCTAACAATACCAAAAACGGTCTGATCTGAATTTGAGGTGATCATGGACACCACGCTCTGCCAAAACCAAACTTACAACTGCGAGACGAGTACATCTGTTTTAACTGGGTCCACCCTCAAACAGGGAATCTATAATAAAAGATGTTTCATAGGTTACGTTCTACAGTTCAGCTTACCTTTCTTAAATTTAGAAAATACTTCAACCGCTACCTCTACATCATGAATAGTCTCCCAGAGATGTAAACAGCTTGATTGTGTGATCACCGTATTTGGATCGGAACCAATACGTCATTGGTGACGCAAATTTTTGAAACAAGACAGTCACGCGATTCACGATCCTCTGCTTGAGCGGGTGGAATTTCAGTGAAACTTCGATTTTCTGTAAGTATGGTCTAGTGAAGCTATATGTAACCACATAATGTAAGTACACTCTCGCAACTATGAATAATGCTTGCTAGAATAACATTCCTCTCACAGATAGGCGGTGGAATTTTACAGAAGAAGTGAAAACTCTACTTCCGGTTTTATGATTCTTGCTAATCAGTTCCTGAATATGTCCGTTATGACGAAAGAAGCTTCTTTATAGTCATAGAATTTTAAATTGATAAAACATTACTAGTTAAAGCATTTCCATATCATTCTCAACACCACCTGGAGCTGATCAAATAAGCTCATATTTACCTGTTTACGGGAATGTTTATATTTAAACCCACCAATGTGGTGTTAGTGGTCTGTTTATGTCGGCCCGAGCAGGCAATCTCGCTTCAATCGTCTCACTTGTGCCTGTGACGACTCTCTGTGATAGCATTTTTAGCTGGAGGAAGGGACTGTAGCCTGAGTATTCGGTGTTTCTGTGAGAAATGAAGAGAGAACTGAAAAGGATGAGAGCGAAACGAAACAAAAAGCTTTTCTGTCTCAATATTGATTCTCTATTCCCACTAGCCTCCGACGCAGGGGTTCGTCACGCGTTGCTGCCCCCTACCCCTCCTCGAACCCCTTAGAACATCCGCCGCGTGGGAGGCTATATTCCCACTTCGCCGCTCCGTCATCTAAAATTTCCTCTCCTCCCACCCCTAAGGTAGGCCTGATACTCAGGTTAAAAGGTCTAGGAAGAAAATTCATTTTGACAAGTGAAGGTCTTGTAATGTCCAGAAGAAGTCGGTTTCTGAGCTCATAGGAACTGGTTTTCTAGTTTGGAGATTCTTCAGGAGCGAGACGTCCATGAAGATCAGCTGAAATACATAAAACTGGAAGAAAAGCAAGATTTCAAATACCATGAAACCTTTTTATGGCTAATATCAATTTGCATTTTTGACGCTTGGGGTTAAGTTTTAGGCCGTTTGACGGCTGACGGTTATAATCCCACTGAGACCCTCTTTTAATATAGTAAATACTACATGTAGCATGACAAGAAGACTCCCTGTTAGAACGTACTGTGAAAAGGCACCATTATTTTTCAGTGATAGGAAAAAGGTGTAAGGAGAGATTTTCCATGAATTCTTTATTTGCCTCGAATTTCGTATATAGCTTTCAAATGTTCGCTTTGATGTTGTTTTCAGTAATTCATACTGAATTTGCATAAATAAGTTTTAGCTCCGCAAAAAGGCTCGTCCCATTTTTATTATCCTTTGTTTCATTTGCTTTGTGTTCGCTAGGTAATAATCATAGAAAAGCCAACAGTGTTCCTTATTTTAACAAACAAAACTAATTGCTCGTTCTCTTTTCAATTATATACATTTTACGTCAATGTCGACTCTTGAAAGAATATTTAATTTCTTAATAATGGTTTATTTGACTTTAGTCTATTTTTCGTGATTTTACTACCGGGCGACATTTATTCATAGAAACGCCTTTCGTGCAGGTGCATCTCGTTTTAACTGCAACTTAAGTTATATTTATTTGCGAAAATCTATTTCATTAAGTTGTTCGTTAAAGAGAAGTCTGAATAACCGAATTTTGAATATGAAAGGTTTTGCGGTCTTGCAATTTTAAAATTAGATCGGTTTTTGTTTAAGGTGAAAACTTCCAGTTCACGGTCTACGCTTCTTCTGTTTAAACAGCCGATAGCTGAACTTGCAATTTAATTCATATTGTAACATTTTGTATATAAACGCTGTTTTGCTGACCAAGCTAGGTGTTTGTCTCAGTACTTTTACATTCTAAAATAGCAACAGTAACAAAAGATTTCAGGGTAAAAATAGAATTTGTATTTAGTTTTCATTTAACTCTATGTGATTTTTTTTATATTTCTATTGTATTCTTTTGTCTTCAATGGTTGTAAAAATCATATATAAGTAAGTTAGTTTTTACTGATTGCCGATTATTTCGCCGTGTCCTAGCCGAGTTATTGCTGTTTGATCCGCTGAAGAATAAATGCTGTTGGAACCTAGTTTAGTTCTGTTTTATCCACTGCTGTACCAGTTAGTGATCAGATCCCGGTCCTACAGAGAAGTGACTGTTCTTCCCCGCAAGCGAGTTGCCATTTGAGTCTAGTTTTCCCCAGTTTTATCGTGAGTCAAGCACCGAGTTCCCGTTGAGCCTTAAATTGGTTTCAAAGTGGAAAAGCCTCCCGTCACAAAGGGGATCCTAATCTGTCAAAAATGGTATATAAAGGGGTAAGGGGTTGGATCTCGGGGCGGAGCTTACCCGCATAAAACTTTGAGGAGTAGGCTGCC
The DNA here is from genome assembly GCF_958299795.1 of Porites lutea. Classification (NCBI taxonomy): domain Eukaryota; kingdom Metazoa; phylum Cnidaria; class Anthozoa; order Scleractinia; family Poritidae; genus Porites; species Porites lutea. Next base: position 38,215,760 of record NC_133202.1, read on the forward strand.
CCGTCCCCTGGGAGAGAGCTTCTTGCTACGTGTAAGCAGGGTTTCATGCCGGAGTTTTCATTGTCTTCGCAGCTTCACTCTTTCCTTCTCGCTCCCCGACAACAAAGCCCTTGCTGGTACAGTTTATGAATCACTGAAATTTGTCCATACAAAAGGGAGGCAAATCCTGTTTTCCAACAAAGCAACCAAACCAATAACAGCTTTCATCCCCAGTTTTTCTTTACTGAATACAACTAAACGTACTACAGTCATCTAAAACCATTCGATTGTCGTTTCTTTATAGGGGTAACTGTAGGCCATTTATAAGTGCTTACCATGCGGTCAATCTGCCTTCTTTTCCTTCAAGCTGTGTTCATTGGTTTTGCTCGACACACCAAAGTAACTGCGAAGAGGCATTGCCCCAAGTTTACTTCTTGTATTGACAGCTATGCTGACATTTATAAATCCCTAGCATCAGAGGAGAACAGTTTCAAAATTGAATCTGCGCTGTATCCAGCAATGACACCATCATCACTTGTAGTTAAAGTAGAGTTCATTACAAACAATGAAACATCAGTGGCAAATTACACTTGGAGTTTAAACTGTTTATATGTTGCTATTCCTCCTCAAGTCCTCCAGCTCTTGTCGCTTGGCTCCGTTCTTGTTACACCACGCACACAAGAGCTGAAAATCTGCATCCCCGATTTCTGTAGAAATATTGCATCGACCAAGGAGAAGAAAGACCTCATGACAGGTGTTCTCTCTGCGGTACGCAACTGTATGTCTACTATTCTGTAATAGTTTACACTAATTACAGGAGTTACAGAGAAACCGAGATTATACAATTAAAAGAGGATTAATCAGAGTCATAAAGAATCCATACTCTTACACAAAATTCTTACACTTTAGGAGCCAACACCAAGAGGAATTATTGTTGGAGCAAGAATTTATCAAATCCAGTCTTGTGAAAGTTTTAAAAAGGCAGAGATGTAGATTTTATGTCGCATTTCGGAAGTGTCAAACAAGTTTTTACACTTCTTTTTTTCAATTTAAGAAAAAAGTCGCGTAACTACTTTATTACAAAATGTTAACCAAATCTATGAATCACCTTTTTCAGTCATTAAAATGAAAATAAGGGTGTTTTCTGCGGAGTATCAGTGTTGCTATAAAAACCACTAAGGTCTAGACTGACCATAAATTGTTCTCCAATTTTAAACTGGGTGTTGAATATTTTATTGTTGCATTAACTGGTAAAAAAAGTGGCAATATGTGTTGTGTGTTTGTTCAACCAGTTGGGTCTCTATCGTATTATACAAATATTGATCATATTAAACATATTTCTTTTTCACAGCTTCAAGATCTGGCCGTGAATCCAGGAGTACGGGATCCAAGACTTAACACAGTAGATTGCGTTATAGAGGGACATAAAACAGACATAATGGCTACTGGACAGAGTTCGTACATAAGAGCAATTTTATGGTGCGCTTTTATTTTTTCATTCTGGGCTGGTCCTTATTTAGCGGAAATTATTTTAGGTGTGATAGAACAGAGATCCCAAGGTAACCAAAGTCCAACTGCAACCTCATCCGCCGGGACGGGGCAAGTTGAAGTTGCTATAGAACTCCTTGATCCCCAGGCTCCCACTTCCCCGGGCCCGGAAGAAAATATTTCGGAGCCCCTGATAAGGGCAATAGATTGGGTATGTCGTTTATTGCTTTGTGTAGAAATTATAATATTAGGCTTTATATTCAAATTTTCTGAATCAGGAAATGCCCCAATTGATGTTTACATATATATTGGGATCCTTATTTTGGAAGGTGTGGTATTAACTTGCCTAAAAAAATGCCCTTCGAAAAGAGTCTTTATATCAACATTTTGTTTAATCTTTACATCCCATCATTTTTGTTGGCTGGTGATCGGCATTATGATTAATCCAGTGTGGGGACTAACGGTTTTACTCCTAGCTTGCTTTTCTGTCATATTGTTAACTTTCCTGCTCTGCCAGATTTTTGAGGGAGGCAATTTCAAATGCAGTCGAGATGACATCATGCAAATCATTGTATGTGGTATTACCTTTTGCGGTGGTCTCTCCCTTGTTGCGTCAGCAGTTTTAGCGGGACAGTCGTTTTATGGAACGGGGACTGCGGACGATCTGGTGAAAACTGTATTGTTGTCTGTTATCAGCCTTGGTACTTCACTGTTGTCTTGGCTGAGTAAAAAACGTTAGAAAAAAGAGGAAAATGCTGCTCAATAACTCTAAAACATAAAATAGAGGAATATTTCCAAGCAGATAGCGCCGTCCGTTCTGCCAGCCTGCTAGCAAGCTCTCCATTTGCTATTGGATGAGTCGCGAAAATTCACGCGCGGCTTCGCGGCTCGCTTCGCTTGCTATAAATGGGGAGCTTATACTGGATTCGGGGCTTCCGTTCTGCGCATCTTGAGTAGCCCTAGGAAACTCGGATATTTAGATGATGCCTCCTCTTTTTACAAAGCATGTCCACTCAGCAAGAAGCAAAGATTAATGACATCCAAAAACAGTCGAAACCTCCGTAAGCGACCAACCAAAGCGCAAACCTTCACTGAAGGGTCTCTTCAAGGAATAGGTTTCCGAACACTTCAAAGACAATTTTTCGAATACAATATTTTGGAAGTTACAATCCGTGCAGTATCATTCCGTCACTTACTCTAGTTAGTGATAGTAACATCAACCGCGAAAACATAGATCGGATCTCTTGACAAGTGGTTACTAGCGATAAAAAGCAATGGATCTGTCCCGGTCGTTTACAAGAGACACCAAGTATAACGCTTTAAACACGAAAATTTTGGTGTTTTGTGGTCGTTTACATAGGTGGTCGAACACAGGGGTAACGGCAAACTGTTTAGAGTTAACCTACTTGAATCTTTTTCAGTTTATGGCGCATTCAACCTAACAAGTTGATGGAAAAAAGACTTGTTGAATAACTTGATTTGAGTAGTCTTACTTCAATAACCTGTCTTATTTACGAAACAATAACTTAGTGCAACAAAGCTTGTTTCTATTTGATCAATGTATAGATCTGAATAAGAACGGGCAATTATTTTAACATGGCTTATGAACCTGTTTAAAGGGTAAATTTTGGACTTAAGCTTAAAAATTTTCAGCATTTTTTCTAATATTGTCTTTATTAGTTTGTCAGGCGGAGATCCAGGTTTAGTCAAAAAAGGTTTTATACGGGGGGGCTCCGCCCCAAAGTCTAACCCCTTACTGTTTTATATACCATTTTTGACAAACAAGGTACCCGGTTTGTATACCTTTTATTGACAAAATGATACCTCTCTTACATAGCTAGTAACGAGTACCTACTACCAGCTATACCGCAATCGCAGATTTCCCTCACCTTTCATATACTTCAATTAGTGAAATCCATACTCTTTATTACGTCTGAATTTTACTAGTGATGACCCACCCCAATCTCGACAGTCGCGTATTCCCAGGGAGCATTGCGTGGCTCTGGCCCGAGCGACAGCGAAGGAGACTACATTGTTCCCGGCTCAAAAGCCGAGACTGCGGCCTGGGGAGAATGGAACGGCATGAAGGAGTTGCCTTTATTTTCTATGAGTCTGTGGTCGAAACATTCCTAAGGTAGTCTCTAGTTTAATTTGTACTGAGAAGAATAGTTTTCTCGGTGGCTTGTAAGTATAAAGGCTTACTAAAGTAAAACATCACTAAATCAGAGCTGGAAAAATAAACCTGGTTTCCCGGCCGGGCTTGTCTTTTTGTCGTGTCCGGGGCCACTTCTTGCTCGTCTTAGTTAATAATTTGTCAGAGGATGACTTGCCTGGACCTTTGCCAACTGAGTAAGTTTTGCGGGGTCCGGAGGGTCCTGACCCCCTTATCAGACCTGACGCTTGTTTGAGAATGAAATTCGTATATCGACAGGATCGTATATCACTTTTTAACTGACTGGTTTTTTTCATGAAACGCGCGTGGCATTTTGCCTCTGAACTGTATGTATCCCAAATTACAAGTTTTGCCGGCTTATAATTGGTTATACCCTTCCTGTTAGTGCTGCCGAAGCTGAGCGTTCATTCTCTGCGGATTGGGACGAATCAAGTCATATCTCAGATGACCGGTTGTGAGAACTTGCCCTCATGCACTTACATCATGATCTTAACATTGATGTTAACGAAATATCTGTACAAACTTTGTTACCAAGCACAAGTGGAGGATGTTTCAAGGGTGCATCCTTTACAAGTAGAACTCAAAGTTTGGATCTCTAAAGGAACATGGAGCATAAATATCTTAATTGAGTATATTTACATCAATCTTGCCCGCGCTCCTATGCTAAGTAAAAGAGAAATCTGGCGGCCTCTTCCGAGTGTCGGATACAGGTCCGAGATATTATGGGCTGGGATGGGGTGGGAAGAGAGAAAAACAAACCATCCAAAAGAGGTGCCATGAAGTGGAGAGCGGGCAAGGCGAGGTGCCTGGCCATAACAACAACCTGTGTGTCTTGTCTCCAAGATGATAATGAATGCATGGTGTATGTGTCTTATGTAGTCGCTTAGGCAAAACCGCTGTAAATAGTATCCTATTTACATCAATCTTGCCCGCACTCCTATGCTAAGTGATGGAGAAATCTGGCGGCCAACGTACGAATAATACTTTCCGAGATATCGCACTTGTACCAACAGGAAGACAACGCCCCACACACCCAAACTCAAAACCTCCAGCCTTAATACCCAGACTAAAGAAAAAGCTCGACAGAGTCAGGAAACAAAATTGCCGCGAAACAACTTCTGTTCTGGAGCCACAAAACATATTAACAAGACCAGGGAGCAATAAATCTAGCACAAATGAGTCCCCATAACTAAATAAAACGCTCGACAGAGACAGGTAACAAAAATTCCCGTGGAAAAGACTTCTGCAGGAGCCACAATTCCCAAAATAAATTGTAAACAAGACCTGGGCGTAATAAACTTTATAGAAATTAAGCCCCTGGTTCTAACACACGCTCAACAGAATCAGGTAACAAAAATTGCCGTAAAACAACTTCTGCTTTGGGGTCACAAAGCACAGTGTAAACAAGACCAGGGCGTGAAACTTTCAGCGAAATTAAGCCCCTGGTTCTAACACACCCTCGACAGAATCAGGTAACAAAATTTGCCGTAGAACAACTTCTGCGCTGGAGCCAAAAAACTCAGTGTAAACGAGACCAGGGAGTGAAAATTTTAGCGAAATTAAGCCCTTGGTTCTAACACACGCTCAACAGAGTCAGGTGACAAAAATTGGCCGTAAAACAACTTCTGCTCTGGAGCCACAAAACACATTTATTTAGAACAAAAAACCTGTGGGTTTTGCTAAAAACAACAACGAAAGCATAAGCCAAACAATAGCTCAGACATGAGAATGCAGCAACTTATAATAACACGTACCTTAAAAAACCCAACGGGAATAGCAGCATGCTAGTAAATCAAATTCATGCACTGACTCTGCAGGAATAAACTAGGAAGCACGAAGACTAAACAGCATAGGACAAAATAGGCATATGAAACAGAAAAACTGAAAAGCCCGCATGCGGAAATAAGAAACCGCGGACATAGTGCGAGAACTGAACAAGATCTGACTGCTGCTACCCCACAGCTAGAGCCGCTCAATGAGATTGGAGAAAAACCGAAGCCAGGGAATGTGCCATTCACAGGATCCATCAGAAGGAAATGCTTAAGCTAGGGAATGGTTTACGCCGGTTTCCAGTGGATAAAGCAATTGGTTTCTCTAATACTTATCCACTTTATTCGAATCGAACACTTACTTTGTGAAATTAACAAGAGCTCTTTTAGTTATTTTATGTAATTAATGTAATACTGTATATTGTTTAGGGGTGGGAGTCATTGGGACGACCCATACATCCCCACATGTAAGGGACTGTGCAATAATTATCAGGAAGGGGGGGTTCTAAAATGAGCTTCACCAAAGGAAAAATTAGATAGGTCCCCCCTCCAGCAGCGTCAAGATTAGCTCTGACCCCCCCTCACGTTCTCTCAAAATTATGATGTGCCCCCCCCCCCCTCTCTAACCCGTACCTTTATTCACCGTACTGCAACGCATTCCACTGCGTCTCAAGTCGGTTTAAACGTTCTGCATCTTGTAGAAGACCTGGATAGGGTGATGGCTAAACATAAAGCGACATTTCCTATTGGTGCCAAATCTAAAGCATCCAAATCAAGAAAAAAGAAGGAAGAGAAGAAAAAAGGGAGAAGAAGAGGATTGCTGCCTCAGAAAGCCGTAGGACCCGAACCTGTATAATTTTTCGGTCTTTGGGAGGTGAACCCATTGATGACAACTATGAAACAGAAGCATGTGGCAATCCTCAGCTAGAAACTGTAGACCTAGAAACCCTCTCGCTGTTTAAATCAAGAACAGACCTGGCATGTCTGCGGGACCTCTTAAATGCCAAATGTTTTATTGGCAAAGCTCACAACGTGGTTTGTGACTTCTGTGCATGAAGGATTGTTTCAATCTATCATATGTTGACATTCTAAATAAGTTAAAGCATGTGTTTATGTTGATGCAATATTTAGACATTATGGATAGTCAAAGGAGTGGCATCTGTCTATTTGGAAAATGTTTATTTATTCATTATCGAATTTGTGAAATTTAATTAAGACTCCCCCTCAACTTACTTGAGAAATCTAATGTAGAGCCCCCCCCCCCCTCCTTTCCATTATTTTAACTTAACTAACCCTAACCCTAACCCTAACCCCTCTGGTTTTAGGGGCCCCCCTCCTGATAATTATTGCACAGTCCCTAAAAAGGATAATAATTACAGTGGAACCCGGCTCTACGGACACCCGCTTATACGGACACCTGCTTTATACGGACAGTTTCGTTTGTCCCGACAAAAAACTCGTATATTTTCTCTAAAATCAACCCGCTTTATACGGACACCAGTTAAAGGGAGTGTGTAAATACCCACGGCAAAACCAAAGCTATTTTGTTTTTGCTGTGAAGTATTTGGTTTTGCCGTGAGGTTTTTGGTTTTGCCATGAGGTATTTTGTTTTTGCCGTGAGGTTTTTGGTTTTGCCGTGATGTTTTTGGTTTTGCCGTGAGGTTTTTGGTTTTGCCGTGACAGTTGTGGGCCACCATATACTGCAAACAAAAAGGAAAACGTACAGAGAATACTGACCTTGAAAATCCGAATGTCGATCACGTGGCAACCTATAAAATCTAGGTTGCAAAACGAGATACTTACCGCGAGCATAGCCCAAGAAATCGAGAAGGTGGAAATAAAAACATGAGGCGGAAAGGAAGCGGTGAACGCCAATGAAGAAACAAGGGGAAAGGGTGAGGAGGGAAGGAGTTTGACGAGAACGTTTAATGAGGCCATGATGAGACCTGTGTGTCTTGTCTCGAAGATGATAATGATGCGGGTAGGGGTACTCCCATACATTACCTATGCGGGTATGTGCCGCCCAACGGGGTCGTGATTTTGAAGCTTCTGATTTAGAACGGGGTATCCTTTTCAGAGGCGTTTTCTAGAACGGGGTATAATATTTCGAACGCACGAAAGCTCCAGTTTTGTAAGCAGCCATTTGAAATTATTCAAGGACAGATTGCTTTTAAAAACACAGTTCAATGCGTTAACAAGCAAACTGTTGTACCCTTGTTGCACCCTGTGTTTTAGCGTGCAGGGCGGGCGTATTTTGGCGCGAGCGTATTTCTAGAACGGGGTATCAGTTTTTGGGAGAATTCTAGAACGGCGTATAAAAAATTGGCCCATTTCTAGAACGGGGTATCAATTTTAGGGGAATTCTTTTTTTAGAACGGGGTGCCAATTTGGAGTCCCGGGCGGCACATACCCACCCAAAAAATACCCAAGTGCCAAACCAACCCCCCCCCCCACCCCCCCCTGGGGGATAATGAATGCATGGTGTATGTGTCTTATATAATCGCGGTAGGTACTTCATGTATGGGGACATATACTGTACCGCTTTTACCTATAATTAACTTATAACTTCACTCGCTTGGGCAAGACCGCTGTAATAAAAGATGTTTTATAGGTTACGTTCTACAGTTCAGCTTACCTTTCTTAAATTTAGAAAATACTCCAACCTCTACATCATGATTAACCAGCACAGACAGGGGTAGTATTTGGTCTAAGACTGCCCAAAATGACCGCAAAACAGCTTGATTGGGTGATCACCGTATTTGGATCGGAACCAAATACGTCGTACGCAATTTTTTTGAAACAAAACAGTCAAGCGATTCACGATCCTCTGCTTGAGCGGGTGGAATTTCAGTGAAACTTCGATTTTCTGTAAGTATGGTCTAGTAAAGCTTTATGTAACCACATAATGCAAGTACACTCTCGCAACTGACAATACTTGCTAGAATAACATTCCTCTCACAGATAGGCGGTGGAATTTTATAGAAGAAGTGAAAACTCTACTTCTGGTTTTATATTTATTGCTAATCTGAGTTCCTGAATATGTCCGTTATGACGAAAAGAAGCTTCTTTATGGTCATAGAATTTTAAATTGATCAAACATTACTAGATAAGCATTTATACATCATTCTTAACACTACCTGGAGCTGGTCAAATAAGCTCATATTTACCTGTTTACGGGAATGTTTATTTTTAAACCCACCAATGTGGTGTTAGGGGTCAGTTCATGTCGGCCCCAGCAGGCAATCTCGCTTCAATCGTCTCACTTGTTTTTTCAATGTAAATGTGACGACTCTCTGTGATAGCCTTTTTAACTGGAGGAAAGGACTGTAACCTGAGTATTCGGTTTTTCTGTGGGAAACGAAGAGAGAAGTGAAAAGGAAGAGAGCGGAACGAAACAAAAAGCCTTTCTGTCAGTATATTGAGTCTCTATTCCCCCTAGCCTTCAACGCAGACGTTCTTTTAATAGGGGTTCGTCACGCTCTGTCCCCTGCCCACCCCTCAAACCCCTTAGAACGTCTGCGTGGGAGGCTATATTCTTACTCCCTCGCTCCGTCATCTAAAATTTCCTCTCCTCTCACTGCCTAAGGCAGGCCTGATACTCAGGTTAAAAGGACTAGGAAGAAAATTCATTTTGACGAGGGAAGGTCTTGTAATGTCCAGAAGGAGGCGGTTTCTGAGCACATAGGAACTGGTTTTCTAGTTTGGAGATTCTTCAGGAGCGAGACGTCCATGAAGATCAGCTGAAATACATAAAACTGAAAGAAAAGCAAGATTTGAAATACCATGAAACTTTTTTATGGTTAATATCAATTTGCATTTTTGACGGTTGACGTTAAATTTTAGGCCTTTTGACGGCTGACGGTTATAATCCCACTGAGACCCTCTTTTAATATAATAAATGCTACATGTAGCATGACAAGAAGACTTCCTGTTAGAACGTACTGTGAAAAGGCACCACTATTTTTCAGTGGTAAGAAAAAGGGGATCCTATGGTGGCACACAAGTGTCACGGCAAAACCAAAAACCTCGCGACAAAACCAAAATACCTGACGGCAAAACCAAAAACCTCACGGCAAAAACAAAATACCTCATGGCAAAACCAAATACTTCACAGCAAAAGCAAAATAGCTTTTCTTTTGCCGTGAGTATTTGCTTTTGCCGTGAGGTATTTGATTTTTGCTGTGAAGTATTTGGTTTTGCCGTGAGGTCTTTGCCTTTGCCGTGAGGATTTTGGTTTTGCCGTGAGATTTTCGGTTTTGCCGTGAGGTTTTCGGTTTTGCCGTCAGGTATTTTGGTTTTGTCGCGAGGTTTTTGGTTTTGCCGTGACAGTTGTGGGCCACCGTAGGATCCTAATCTGTCAAAAATGGTATATAAAGGGGGAAGAATTGGATCTCGGGGCAGAGTTTCCCCGTATAAAATTTTGAGGAGTAACGTAGGAGTAGGCTGCCCCGTCCCCCTGGGAGAGGACTTCTTGCTAGGTGTAAGCACGGTTTCATACCGGAGTTTTCATTGTCTTTGCAGCTTCACTCTTTCCTTCTCGCTCACCGACAACAAAGCCCTTGCTAGTATCACTGAAATTTGTCCATACAAAAGGGAGGCAAATCTCGTATTCCAACAAAACAACCAAACCAATAAACAAAACAGCTTTCATCCCCAGTTTCTCTTTACTGAATACAACTGAACGTACTGCAGTCATCTAAAACTATTCAATTGTCGTTTCTTTATAGGGGTAACTGTAGGCCATTTATAAGTGCTTACCATGCGGTCAATCTGCCTTCTTTTCCTTCAAGCTGTGTTCATTGGTTTTGCTCGACACACCAAAGTAATTGCGAAGAGGCATTGCCCCAAGTTTACTTCTTGTATTGACAGCTATGCTGACATTTATAAATCCCTAGCATCAGAGGACAACAGTTTCAACATTGAATCTGCGCTGTATCCAGCAATGACGCCAAAATCACTTGTCATCAAAGTAGAGTTCATCACACACAATGAAACATCTGTGGCAAATTACACTTGGAGTTTAAACTGTTTATATGTTGCTATTCCTCCTCAAGTCCTCCAACTCTTGTCGCTTGGCTCAGTTCTTGTTACTCCACGCACACAGGAGCTGAAAATCTGCATCCCCTACTTCTGTGGAAATATTTCGTCGCCAAAGGAGCAGAAAGACCTCATGAAAGGTGTTCTCTCTGCGGTAAGCAACTGTATGCCTACTATTCCGTTTTGGTAAAATCCAACTAGTGGTCTATTATCAATGCTGCGTTCTGATTGGTTGAGCTACTACTACGCTATATGTTATAGCCCACTAGTAGCGAAAAGCGCGGGCTTTTTGGCAGCAAAAAAGGATTAAAGTCTAGCTTTAAGTAGATAAATTTTTTTATTCTCGATATTTTTAAACAACTAGTTGGATTTTACTAAAACAATTATTCCTCTCGCCCTTATGGCCTCTGAGTCAATAGCCCATTCGGCCTTCGGCCTCATGGGCTATTGACTCAGAGCCCATTTGGGGTCGAGGAATAATTGTTACATAGCTTACACTAATTACTGGAGTTACAGAGAAACCGAGATTATACAATTAAAAGAGAATTAATCAAAGTCATAAAGAACCCATACTCTTACGCGAAATTCTAACATTTTAGGACCAACACCACGAGGAATTATTGTTGGAGCAAGAATTTATAAAATCCAGTCTAGACTTGTAAAAGTTTTACAAAGGCAGAGATGTAGATTTTATATCGCACGTCAGAAGTGAGTCTAACAAGTTTTGACACTTTTTTTAAAATTTAAGAAAAGAGTCGTATAACTCCCTTATTACAAAATGATAACAAAATCTATGAATCACCTTGTTCAGTCATTAAAATGAAAATAAGGGTGTTTTTTGCAAAGTATCAGTGTTGCTAGAGAAACCACTAAGGTCTAGACTGACCATAAATTGTTCTCCAATTTTAAACTGGTTGTTGAATATTTTATTGTTGCATTAACTGGTAAAAAAAAGTTGTAATATGTGTTGATAATAAAACGTGTTTGTTCAACTAGTTCGGTCTCTATCGTATTATGCGAATACTGATCGCATTAAACATATTTCTTTATCACAGCTTCAAGATCTGGCCGTGCGTCCAGGAGTACGGGATCCAAGACTTAACACAGCAGAATGCGTTATAGAGGGACATGAAACAGATATAATGGCTACAGGACCTCGAAGTTCGTACATAAGAGCAATTTTATGGTGTGCATTTATTTTTTCTTTCTGGGCTGGTCCTTATTTAGCGGAAATTATTTTAGGTGTGATAGAACAGAGATCCCAAAGTCCCCAAAGTGCTATGGAACTCCGTGAGTCCCAGGCTCCCACTTCGCTGGGCCCGGGAGAAAATATTTCGGAGCCTGCCCTGATAAGGGCAGTAGTTTGCGTATGTTGTTTATTGCTTTGTGTAGAACTTATAATATTAGTCTTTATATTCAAATTTTCTGTATCAGGAAATGCCCCAATTGATGTTTACATATATATTGGGATCCTTATTTTGGAAGGTGTGATACTAACTTGCCTAAAAAAACGCCTTTCGAAAAGAGTGTTTATATTAACATTTTGTTTAATCTTTACATCTCATCATTTTTGTTGGCTGGTGATCGGCATTATGATTAATCCAGTGTGGGGACTAACGGTTTTACTCCTAGCTTGCTTTTCTGTCGTCTTGTTAACTTTCCTACTCTGCCAGATTTTTGACGGAGGCAATTTCAAATGCAGTCCAGGCGACATCATGCAAATCATTGTATGTGGTATTACCTTTTGCGGTGGTTTCTCGCTTGTTGCGTCAGCAGTTTTAGCGGGACAGTCGTTTTATGGAAGGGGGACTGCGGACGATCTGGTGAAAACCGTACTGTTGTCTGTTATCAGCGTTGGTACTTCACTGTTGTCTTGGCTGAGTAAAAACCATTAGAAAAAAGAGGAAAATGCTTCCCAATAACTCTAAAACATAAAATAGAGGAATATTTCCAAGCAGATAGCGCCGTCCGTTCTGCCAGCCTGTGGGCAAGCTCTCCATTTTGCCACAGTTAGAGGAGTGGCGAAAATTCACGCGCGGCTTCGCGGCTCGCTTCGCTTGCTACAAATGGAGAGCTTACTCCGGCGATTCGGGGCTTCCGTTCTGCGCATCTTGAGTAGCCCTAGGAAACTCGGATATTTAGATGATGCCTCCTCTTTTTACAAAGCATGTCCACTCAGCAAGAAGCAAAGATTAAGGAAATCCAAATACAGTCGAAACCTCCGTAAGCGACCAACCAAAGCGCAAACCTTCACTGAAGGGTCTCTTCAAGGAATAGGTACCGAACACTTCAAAGACAATTTATCGAATACAATATTTTGGAAGTTACAAACGTGCAGTATCATTCTGTAACTTACTCTAGGTAGTGATAGTAACATCACCTGCGAAAACGTAGATCGGATCTCTCGACAAGTGGTTACTAGCGATAAAAAGCAATGGAACTGTCGCGGTCGTTTACAAGAGGCACCAAGTACAGACGTTTAAACACGAAAATTATGGTGTTTTGTGGTCGTTTACATAGGTGGTCGAACACAGGGGTAACGGTGAACTGTTTAGAGTTAACCTACTTGAATCTTTTTCAGTTTATGGCGAATCAACCTAAGAGGTTAATGGAAAAAAGACTTTATAAATAACTTGATTTGAGTAGTCTTACTTTAATAACCTGTCTTATTTATGAAACAATAACTTACTGCCACAAAGCTTGTTTCTTTGATCACTGTATAGATCTGAAAAAGAACGGGCAATTATTTTAACATGGGTTATGAACCTGTTTAAAGGGTAAATTTTGGACTTAATCATAAAAATTTTTTTAGCATTTTTTCTAATATTGTCTTTATTAGTTTGTCAGGCGGAGATTCAAACTGGTTTTCACCGAGACAACAGGCGCACAATTAAACGTTTTATACAATACACGTGAAAATAACAGACACTTCCTGAAGTTGAAATTTTTAGAGTTTTCAACCTTTGTAAGGGAGTGTGCATTAGAACAGGGGAAAGTCTCTTTTTAGTTTATATCGTAACTGCATGTTATAGACACGTTGACAGATTCTTAATGTGATTAATAGTTTGTATTAACTCGTAGAAGGAAAATAAAGGTTATACTTTATTTGTGCTGGTTCTTTGAACTTTAATTTCACTTATGCTCGGCATCACTGTTGATAGTTTCTCTGAACCCGAACTGGGCGCTCGGGGGGTGGGGAGGGGGGTGGGTTTAGTAAAAAAGGTTTCATACGGGCAGGCTCCGCCCCAAAGGCTAATAGTCCATCAGCTGGGAGCCGAAAATTTGGGTTTATGGCTCACTCGAGGGGAACAGCCGAAACATGTCACATATTAATCTTTGACTAGTAAGTATCACAAAAATGCATGATAGCAAGGACAAAACGGTAGCTTTCACTTTGAAAATCGAAATTTAAATTTGCCCCTTATAATCTCCTTTTGGCCGCCATCTTGAATTTCGGGGAAGGCTGAAAAGTTGCTCATATTCTTTTAACGTAAACAAATCTTGTTTTAGCGTAGATTTAAAACAAATTTGAACTAAAAACATGACCTCCGTTTATTTTAGTGCTTAAATTATAACTACCTGACGTCCTATGAGAATCAACATCGCCCGTTATTGCAGTCTCTCAATAAGACCGGCAGTTCGCAATTTGTCAACTAGAAAAAATGTAAGGTTTAGAAAATTGTTTCCGAAAAGAGTAAGTAACTGAATCATATTTTTGCATTGCAAGTGTATTGTAACGAATAGAGTCAGGCTCTTCTTGAAAACAATTTCTTAGTGGAGAACCTTATCAGGTCACGCCTTAACTACCGGAATCAGTTTCAGAGGTTTCAGCTGAATATGAATTCCCCGCAAAAATCAAAATCAATGTAATGGCCGAAGTAAGTTCACCAACGAGAGAGAATTGCGACTCGGTAAGCTTATCCACACAGAAGTGAGTGATGACTGACTGCCCTCCACGGCAAGAGAAAGCAGCCAGCGAATGACTTTGTAATGAGCCGCTTTCTTTGATCCAGTGAAGAAAGCCAACGAAGATGAAGGCTGTGCATAAGGTTCGCAACAAGGATCTAGTACGTACTTCCTCTTGTGCTTGGATGGCACTTCTTGGACAGTTCCGGGAAGCCGAGAACATAACCGGCAGTTTCGATGAAACGGCAGGCTACAGAAGTTATCGATCTCCTCTGGAGCTACGTTCCATGTGGTTGCTTATAGCAACTAACTTCACGAAGCACGCACGTAGACGTAGTGGTTGACGTGTAGCGCGAGATGTTGATCAAAAATGTCAAAAGACTGAGAATAACGTCTACCGCTGACAGTGTATAATATAGGGATTTACTGCAATGCACTATGCTGTGAAGTCATGGAACGAGCTGCTAAGTGCCAACACAAATAAGCTGAAATCGTCAAATTCCTTGTGCCACAGGGCAAAACCGAAGCATTTAGAAGCAGACTCGGCAACTGGATCATGGACTCCCTGTGTGACAACCGAACACCAGTTGGGCGACTAGAAGCAGACACATAGTGATCAGAGACCCTGATCCTGAGGTACAGTTCTGTGACGAGGAGGCTGAAACGCGTATTGTTCTCCATGCTCGGCATGCGCGTAGGAATGACAGTGTGATGCACTCTAATACATTGACACTGAGACTGATGTCTTTGTCCTAATGCTTGATTATAGCAAAAACTTGACTTTGAAAAGGTGCTACATGAAAAAGGGAAGAGGCGCGAACATTATATGCAACTCGACCCAGGCGATGTTAACCACTGCTTCATGAGGTGCCCTTATAGGTGTAAACTCTATCACAGGCTGTGATAACATCTCTGGCTTCTTTGGTAAAGGTAAGTGGAAAGCAGTCCAGCTTCTTCAACCAATGGAGGGTAGGTCCGAGTTATGTCGAGTATCGCGGGAAAGAGTGCCGATTAGTATCCAATGAGAACTTTAAATTCAAAATACGGAAGCACTCGTGTGTGAACTGTACGGAAAGAAGTGGCACAGTGTACCGCTACGAGATTCATCCCCAGCTTACGGTTGGAAGGTCAAGCTGGAGAATCTGCCGCCATGCGAGTCATCTTTTTGACTTACAGGAGCAATTATCAAGCCTCAATGTGAAGAAGAACCATCGTTCTGCTCCCCTCGTTAGCACGTTACCGTAGAGTAGTTGCAACTCATGTGTATTAACCTTTCTTCAGCTTATGATGTTAGGGCAGAAAACGCAGGACATGTGAATCTATGTTTATGTTTAAGTTTCCAAACGCGAATTTCAGTAATGAAGAATGGTGTTATGCGAATGATGTCAGTTATGGGAACATATAGTGTTTTTTGTTCTAAAACAAGTTCTAGACTAAAGAGGGGAGCACGTTTCGAGGTTGGGGGGGGGGGGGGGGGGGCGGGGGCGGCGGAGGAGGGAGGCACTCCCTTATTTGGCTTGTACGGGTCAGGTATGTGCTGCTGAACACAAGGTCTTGAGTATTAACCAGCGTGTAGAATTATATTATTTTAATAGTAAAAATCTAAGTATTTATTTTATTATTTTAATACTAAAATTCTATTTTCATAGCAAATTCGCTTAAAAGCGTCGTGAACAGTGTCTTTTTGGGCTGGAAGCCTTGAAAAGACTAAAGGCTAGCGATGAGCAGTTTAAATCTAAGTATTTATTTTATTATTTTAATAGTAAAATTCTGTTTTCATAGTAAATTCGCTTTAAAACGTCGTGAACAGTGTCTTTTTGGGCTGGAAGCCTTGAAAAGACTGTAAAGGCTAGCGATGAGCAGTTTACATTCGCAATACCATAATTTTTTTCTAAAGTTTCCATTTCCGTGATGTTAGTTTGAAAAAGTATTTGATTCTTTATGTCAAACAAAACAAAAAAAATAAATCAATTTCAGAATCTTAAACAGTGTCGAGGTTTGACGGTCTAGGCGGCACAGCTCTTTTAAGACTTACTTAGCAACAACACCACAAAATGTTTCCAGCGATATCTCGTCGGTTTTGGATATTCTGACTAATCCTAACAACGTTACACTCACAGAAAAGGTAACATTTTAAGGAAAAATCCACTGCAAATGTGCCGGTTTATCTGCTACTCTTTGAAGATTAATTTTTTTCCTGTCCTTAAAAGTTGGATAGTCACAATTCTATAAAAAAAAGACGATAAAGTGGGCAAAAAACTGCTAATATAGAAGAAAGGCAAAGAAAACAAGAGAGCGATAGAGAAAGATCGAAATAGATTCGCAAATAAAAAGTCAAAAATTTTGGATTGTGCGTATGCGTGAAAAACAAAAAAGCTGTTTAATTACGCGATTAGTCGGAAAATATGCCTTTGTTTGATGCAAAATTCATTTTTAGCTATTCTTTTAGCCATGCTAATTAGTTGAAAACCAGTCCCAAAGAAAAGGAATTGGTGAAAAATGCGGTTTTTTCGCTACTCGCCAGCCGTCACCAAAGGGTTAAAGAAAGTTACCAATTTGTTTCAAATTGGCCTTTTTCCTCATAAAAAAGTCAAATTTGCCCATTTCAGTACAAAACAGGTTTGCAATGTGAAAAAGAACTTCCAACGTTTAATTAATGTTAATAGCAATTTTCTTATTTAGATGATTGAGATATCAGTTGAATAGGCTAATTTCAAAAGCAAAATGGCGGTCACTGTGACGTCATATATGACGTCATCATATCTTGACTAACCTTAACAATGCTAAAATAATACCTCAGATACCTGGTAGTTCAAATCTTCTTTAAAAAAATTGTGTGTTTGAATTAAGAGGGAATCAAAGGTTTGTTTATAAATCCAAGATGGCGACCAAAATGCGGGTTTAAGTGGGAAATTTAAAATTCGATTTACAAAGTGAAAACTACCGTTCTATCCTTGCTATCATGCATTTTTGTGACGCTTTTTACTCAAAGATTTAGATTATACATGTTTTGTTTGTTCCCCTTAAGTGAGCCATACAACCCCCCTAGCTGACGGACTATAACCCCTCACTGTTTTATACACCATTTTTGACAGAGAAGGTACCCGTTTTGTATACCTTTTATTGACAAAATGATACCTCTCTTACATACATAGTAACGAGTACCTACTACCTAGACCGCAATCACAGACTCCCTCACCTTTCATATACTTCAATTATTGAAATCCCTACCCTTCATTATGTCTGAATTTTACTAGTGATGACCCACCCCAATCTCGACAGTCGCGTATTCCCAGGGAGCAAAGCGTGACTCTGGCCCGAGCGAGTGCGAAGGAGACTACATGGTTCCTGGCTCAAACATTCCTTAGGTAGTCTCTAGTTTAATTTGTAATGAGAAGAATAGTTTTCTCGGTGGCTTGTAAGTATAAAGGCTTACTAAAGTAAAACATCACTAAATCAGAGCTGGAAAAATAAACCTGGATTCCCGGGGCTTGTCTTGTTGTCGTGTCCGAGGCCACTTCTTGTTCGTCTTAGTTAATAATTTGTCAGAGGATGACTTGCCTGGACCCCTGCCTACTGAGTAAGTAGTGAGGGGTCCGGGGGGGTCCTGACCCCCTTATCAGACCTGACGCTTGTTTGAGACTAAAAGTCGTACATCGACGGGATCGTATATTACTTTTTAACTGGCTGATTTTTTTTATGAAACGCGCGTGGCATTTTGCCTCTAAACTGTATGTATCCCAAATTAAAAGTTTTGCCGTAACAAAATAACAAAAGTAACAAAATCGAAGATGAAAATCATCTCTTACTAGATTGTAAGGCTTATTCTCAGATCAGAGACATATTTTTCTCCAAACTAGAAACTAAAATACCTGACTTCAAATCACTTTCACACGATACTTTAATATCTCTTCTTATGAATTCTTCTGATTATTTAATTAACTATCAATTAGTTTCATTTATCTCGCAATGCTTTGAATTAAGAACCAAATTAATATCAATGAATGAACGAATGAGAACTGTAACGTTTTGCAATGTTTTGCACGTACTAATTAGTTGAATTAGTACTTAAATTTAGACTAATAGCTTTTGCAATACTGTAATTCCTTTATGGTCATGCAAATAAAGCTTTTGGTGTTGTTGTTGTTGTTGCCGGCTTATAATTGGTTATACCCTTCCTGTTAGTGCTGCCGAAGCTGAGCGTTCATTCTCTGGATTGGGACGAATCAAGTCATATCTCAGATGACCGGTTGTCAGGACTTGCACTCATGCACTTAATTCATGATCTTAACATTGATGTTAACGAAATCTGTACAAACTTTTTTACCAAGCACAAGAGGAGGATGTTTCAAGGGTGCATCCTTAACGAGTAGAATTTAATGTTTGGATCCCCCCCCCCCCACCCCCCCAATCAAAAATTCCCGGATGCGCCCATGGTAAGTAAGCTTTACAACTAATTACTAGCCTAGCAACGAAATCTACCTGTCCCGGACTACTGGAAGGCACTTTTTTCGAGCCCTGATTTACGTTGACTCGCTGCACACACCAACAAGATACAATTTTATCGCCAAAGATCGATTTATTCTCTTTACATTCTCCTGTCAATGAAAACCAAGGAACATGTAGGAATGAGTAGCGTGCTCACAGGTCTCACAGCAATCTATGAATTATTTGTTTCCCTCCTCCATGTCTTCAACGCGGTACTTGTCGTGAAGACGCTGGAAAGCTGTGTCCTTGTTTGATTTTCGGTTTGACACGTTCCTTCGACCACTGACCTGTTGGCTAAATAAAGAAATGGAGTTTACTTACAGAAAATATTTGACCTGGGGATGTGTGAATTAGACTTTAGAGGAGTAGTGGAATTACATTTTGAAACTGGATGCGTGCCTGTTGGTTGTATTGTCGGTTGCATTGTTGAGTAGGGATATGTATTAGGATTATTATACTACTACATGAAAAATTACTGCAATTTGATTGGCTTAGAGCAGTGGTATTTCAGCTTAATTTGAAATACCTACATGTGAAAATTACAAACCTTTTAATTTGTGGGTAGTAGTATAAACAAATAATAGCATGATTTTTAGTGATATTTGGCATAAATACCACTCGTGATATTTCAAAATTGTCCAAATTTCACTCGCCTAACGGCTCGTGAAATTACGTAAAACAATTTTGAAATATCACTCGTGGTATTTATGCCAAATATCACTACAAATCATGCTATTACCTATACAAAAGTCCTTTACATGAACATATATTAATAGTGACTTTCGTTGTCGGTTTCCAAGTCAGTAGTTATATTTTCTCTCGGTATAGTTCTGGCCCTGAGAAGGCCAATTTTGATAGCCGAAATATTGCCCTATAATAAATCAGCCCTTTGCCGTAGTGCCTGTCCTGCATTGAGTTTTGTTTTATTACAGTTTGTTTACGTCCTTGTCTGCCAAGGTCACGATGATAAAACTTCGCGCGTGGGCAAGGTACCGGCTGCCATACAGAGCCACACTTGCGGAGTTTTCAGGATTTCGAACCCTTAATGACAATCTCGTACCCAAACGTGTGTGCATGTAACCCCTCTCGGATTACCTCTTAAGCGGCTGGAAAATGCACATTGCCAAAGCAATGAGCACACCAAGAATGCCGACGATAATCATGGAGATGTAAAAAGTCTTCAAGGAACCTTTGGGCTTCTCTTCTTTGTCTTTCTGTTTTGTTTGCTTGCTGGCGAGGACTTTAGGAAGTACTTAAGGCAGAAAGAAAACAAAAAAGTTACCATTGAACGGAGCGAAAGTTGTCTCTGTCTTGATATTATGAAGCTATTGTCTGTCGGGACCAATCTCGACCCAGATTAGTCTCCCACACAGACGTTCTTAGGGGCTCGTCACTCGTTCCTGCCCCACGAACAGGGTGCAGGAAAGAGTGACGAACCCCTAAGGACGTCTGCGTGGGAGGCTAGACCCAGATCTCTTCTGCGCATGATCGCGGAGTCAGAAAGGGAAGCAGTGGGGACAAGAAGAAGCCAGCTGCAGACTTAATACTCTCTTGAATTTTATAAAGAAAGCCATTTCACAACACTAATTGCGTATTTCAATATTTTTTTGGAAAAATAGTTTTGCAACAAAGGCGTATCGTACTGTACTGTATGCATTAGATAATAGCCTGATCCACAATCAGTTTGGCCTCATTTAGGGGGTAAATTACATTCATAGACTGACTTTCATAGTCACCCTCCCGGGCCTACACCTCTTTTTAAATCGTACATTTCATTGTGCAGACTTTTCCATGTGATTTTCGAACAAGAGCGCAAATGTGAATCTTCAACTTGGATTTATGTGACTTGCATGTTCCTCCTACTAGAACTGGTTTCTCTGGTTTAGTGTTCATTCGAGCAAAACCTAAAAGAAAAAGAAAAACCATGCTAAGCTAAATTTTATCTCGTTTTCAAATGCTGCCTTCCAATTGACACATATAAACACTATAAGTAGGTTGAGTATGATCGTCCGGGTGAACGTTGTCCTGAAAAGGACTGTTGTTGTTGACAATGACTGGCGTTTCAGTAACCTGGCGGTGGTCATCTTCAGAGTCAAAGTGAGTTTTATCACGTCAGTTGATGGTATTAATTATTGGTCAATTTATTCGCGATGTTGTTGGTCTGTCAGTTATACCGTCTTATACTTGAACCCTGTTAGGCCCAAAAATGTCTGACCGCTTAATATTCTTTCTGGGCACACCGTCATTTAAGGCGACGCAGTTTCAGTCATACTCATCCTCGGAGACCCAGGTGCGGGAGAAAAGGCGCGACAAAAGTTTTCAAGCACCGGCCTAAGAGGCAGGCCCTGGTACCGACTCGGTCACCAGACCATTTCCAAACGGTCAAGCAAATGCTGGCTCCTGACTGGGCACAAAAAAATCCTTTGCCGGTATTATTGCTCCCAATCGGCCAACAGTATCCCCCGAGTTATTTTCGTGTGTTCGTACACGAAGGCTATTTTTTCGCCATACTTGCAAGGAAATGCACGCAGTCAGGAAACTTTCAGTTTGATAAAGACACCGTCCATTTCAAAATACTGTCTAGCCGAAAACTAAAACATGGAAACGTATGTAACGGTATTTTAAAGACGCTTTTCCAAAAATATAAACTTGAGCTTACAACTAGCTTGCATCGATCACACCTTCGTAAATATCTCTTACGATACCTTGTGATCGGTCAGAAACAGAACTTTCTCGGTGCAAATTGGAGTGGTCCTGCTGATATCATCCGAAACGTGTTCCTGAGTCATCGGTAGTTCCTTCGTTTCTTGTTAGGGAAGTAGAAAATGAAAGTTTCCCTTGCACGCACAACCTTGGTGAACGAACAATAATACAAAGGATTTTTTGTGCCCAATTATAAGCCAACATTTTCTTTACCATTTGGAAATGGTCCGGTGAGAGTCGGTACACGGGGGCTCTTTCACCTGGTCTTGAAAACTTTTGTCGTGACCTTTCTCACCCGACTGACTGCCCGTGGGTTTCCGAGGATTGCTTTCAGTTAATAAACACAAAAAGGAAAACTAATAATGTATGCGTTTCGTCTGAAATATCAATTTTACATGCAGTTCTTATGCCGCTCGATGGCCTACATGAGAAAAACGAAAGTGTGCACTCTTTATTCGAGGGAAGCGCTTACTCAAGTATATAAAATATTTGAGATTTTCCAGTCCAGGCTTTTCTGTTTTGCGTCAGAGTAATTGTCCTGAATTCAAACTTACCAATGAAGTGATAAGTTTCTACATCCTTTCTAATAAAATCCAGACCTCTGATAGCCTTGTTTGCATGGTGTTCCCCACATTTTAAAGAGGCGAGGATTTTTCCCTGGGTTGCGTCGCACGTTTTGTATCCATGGTGATCAACGCTGTAGATGTCGACTGTTCCTGAATATGTCCTCAGTAAAGGAGACCCGCACTCGAAGTTTAACGTGCAATTCGTTGTCATCCAAAGTAGTTCAGCATGTTTATGTTTACTACGATAGAATTAATCAGTTCCATTCAGTTGGAGAAATGATAATAGTAAATTGCGTAATTTCTTATGTATATATATCGAGCGCCCAGGCTATTCTGATGACAAAACCGTGATTGTCCGCTGTTGTTCACAACTTGAAGTGGTCAGGCTTGAAAACCCCCGGTCGGATTATGACTGGCTTTTTCACGAAATACTATAATACCGTATTTATTCGATTAACCGCCCTGGGCGCTTATTAAATTTTTGGACCTTGAGAGTGGGCGCTTATTCGAGGCTGGGCGCTTATTAAAATTAATTTTCACGATTTTCAGCAAGGGAAGTATGTTTCTTTTGCAACAAAACAATAAAAGCTAATAACAAAACGCGAAGAAGTAACAAAGCAAGGTTTCTATAAAATAGTCTGAAGAAAGCTCCGTCCTCGGGAAAGTCTCTTATTAGAATTTATTCACTCAAGTGGGTGGGGTGGGGGTGAGCGCTTATTTGAGTTTGATTGGGAGGAGGAGGGGAGGGTGCTTATTCGAGGTGGGCGCTAATTCAAGGTTGGGCGCTTATTCGAATAAATACGGTACTCTTTAAAATGCAGGCCTGACCTCTATCAGGTGGGTAACATTATTCCCCAATGATATTTGCTGAAACGAGTGGCACGATGGAATTAAGGTTGTGTTTACACTATAACGGATAGCCTTTGCGCTGGCACGAAAACCATACCGGTTACGGCTTCTGTTCACACTAAGAACGGTGATTTCGGCGGGATTTCTGTAACGGGACAAGGCTGCGTCTCGCCGATCTCTAAAGTGGAGAGTCACATATCGGACAGGTGTTCATGCTATACCAGGTAGCTTTTTTGTCGGCACAAAAAACTATACAAATTGTTAACCCTTAGCATCGAAAACTCGGCACACGCAGCTCTTGTCAAGATTGTAGAGTGAGTTGAGGCTAAACCTGACTGTTAACATATTTTATTCCGGCCATATTCCGGAATAAAAATGAATGAAATAAACTCTATAAATCGCTCGCTATGGCGCTCAATGCATTGCAATCTCTGCTTGATATAAAATATTGAGAAGTAATTAATCTTATAAATTAAATTACTGAATTGAATTGTCCACCGGGAAGACGACTCTCATAAATGATGCGTCTCACTCACAGATATTATGATCGTTACATAGTCAATCAATTCGCAGATTTGACAGTCACAATATGATTTCCCTGCAGACAAATACCGTATTTATTCGATTAACCACCCGGAGCGCTTATTAAATTTTTGGACCTTGCCAGTGGGCGCTTATTCAAGGTGGGCGCTTATTAAATTTTCACCATTTTCAGCAAGAGTAGTATGTTTATTTTGCAACAAAACGCAAAGATGTAAGAGACAACGTTTCTGTAAAATACTCTGAAGAAAAGTCCGTCTTCTGGGAAAGTCTCTTATAGTAGTTATTCATTTTTTTTCGGGGTGGTAGGGGGAAGGGGGGTGGGGCGCTTACTTGAGTTTGAGTAGGAGAGGGAGGGGTGTGGGCTGGGCTGGGCGCTTATTAACTTTTTGTGCCTTTAGGATGGGCGCTTATTCGAGGTGGGCGCTAATTCGAAGTTGGGCGCCTATTCGATTAAATACGGTAATTTGCAATTGAAAGGAAAAGAATGCATCTATAGAGGGGGGTTCGTGGGGGAACGCCAGAAAACGCTTTAAACTTCACAAGTCTGAAATAATAAGTTCTACTAGGAAAAATATTCTTTTAGAAAGTAAAAGGAACGTCTGACCTCATAAGCAGTTTTTGCCAATCAACGCTGTGAGTTTCAGACATCGCTGAAGAAGAGCAAAATATCAGCAGCGTTACAAAGCTAAGCTGCAACTGCGTCATTTTGAGGCAATATAAGTGGCAACAGAAAATTGTTCTTCGACATCTTTTTGTTGGGTCAGTCTGTTCGTCCATAAGTGATGTCATAGTCATAATCAATGGTTAATTCCTGCGTCAAGATCGAGCATTAACGCGCGCAAATGCAAATATATCTGATAGAGCAGTTATCAATTGAGCATGCAATTGGCCAATAACGATGTGGGCAAAAATTTAAATAAGCTCAGCAGATTTCGAAGCAGGTGTAAGTAGCCTAAATTTCAGACATTCCTTCCAGTCGCATGCTCCTCTCAGCAAAAGAGGAGTAAGCGATTCGAAGGAATGTCTGAAATTCAGTCTAAGATCTAAGTAGAACCTAATCATCAGTTGGTTATTACTCCTGAAGCGGCTGCTGCAAAACCAGGGTATTCAAGGTACTTGGGAGACAACGGGCGCGTATTTCGCTAGTTATCCTAATGTACACATGGACGAGACAAAATAGGTCTTCATTTTGAAAGCTTTACTGCATATTATGTAACACGGATAAATACAATTTCGTGACATGATATATATTTATTTTATACATTTTCTATTTTTTAAGCTACTAGTTAAATAGTGTCCACAGTCACTGACCAAAAGTAAATATTCCGATACTAAAATACTATTAACTCATCATTAGTAGAACGATCATTACAACACAATATGCATTTATGCGTACAAGGTTAAATATAGGTCTATATAATGATTTCTTCTGTGGCACATCATTATTGCCAATTGATTTGCTGACTTTGAACTGAATTTTAACTGACTGGTTTTGTTCCCTTTTCACGGCGACTGCATGGTGACGTCGCCCTTAATTCAGCCTTGCGTAAGTGCACCTGCCAACTTCACATTGTAAAGATTTACATTCTTTTGTATATTGCCTAAACACTCCGGGGAGAGTTTTATGGATCCCAAATTTTGTGTTTTAGCTGCTGCTTGACATTCAAACTTTTCCAAGAAGAGTCGGATCCTGTTGTTTGTGTCTTCAGGAATCTCCGTCTTTCCTTCCTTTTTGTATCGCAGCCACATGAGCGAAGCGTATTCAGGGTCCTTAGGATCGCCAAAATCTAACAGTGTAAATCTGTCGTTGGGTGGTACACGGGTACGGAGCAGTCTCATCGCGTTGAACATCCTTGAAAGGTATTTACTCATCTTGAGGAAGCATTTGTTCAGAGTGGGAACAGGGTCTTGATTGCAGTGGTTGTATTCTTTGTTGGATTCTCCCCAGTTTTCAATCATTGACACCCACAAGTCGTGAGTTGAGAGTGGATTGTTGTATTGTACAAGTCTACCCATTACTTTTAGCTGCATTCCTCCCACTACATGTCGTATGGCGCCGCGGGTGTGATATGCCTCTGCTGCGTAGAGTAAGGCCTCAGCGAGAAAACCTATGATACAAAACTTCATGAATAATATTCAATTATCCCCCGAAGGGGAGGTGAATAGTGGCCCGCAGGAGCGGGCCCTTAGGATTGTGTGTAACACACATTTAGTAGAGAACTCTCATCGTCTTAACTGCGCCGATCTACCTGGCCTACAAAATAGGCGTTTACAAGATCTTGCTACCTTAGGTATAAAGTTAAATATGGTTTGGTGTTAAGTCATCCAAATAGCACGTAAGAAATATGGATTTTCATTTACCCAGATTTAATAGTGTACGTTAATTACGGGAAACATTCTATAAGGTACTTTGGACCACATATTTTGTCTAGATAACACAGAAAAATCGAGGACAAACCTACCCTAGCTACAATCCTTTAAGTCCAGCGTATGGCGTATTAACCTTGTGGATCTTATAAGTGACAACTGTGGCTCCTGCCTTATTTGTACAATGTAGTTCTTGGAAATTTTTAGAAATATTTTTAGCATTTTCTGTATATTTTAATGGGGATAATTCTGTAATATTTTACTTTTTAACTTTTTATAAATTTTAAATTTTAGAGAATCATAAATTAACTTTTATAAGCTAAAGACATTGACACTTAAGAGGCAGTCCCGCTAACAGCGGTCCGGTCGATTTTGCGTCAGAAAAAAGTTTCCCTTTAAACTTTGTACACTAAAAGGGTTTGGTATATAAGTAATAAAAATGATTTTCTTTTTTGCAAATAATATACTTCCGCTTTCCTACAGGCGCGATCACGTCCGGGCCAATTCGTCTCCTCCAGAGCCCGGTTTGAGGACCGAAATTTGTCGTTTTTGAGGGCCGCGCCATAACAAAACTAAAACGAATTATAAAATATCTTTCACACCAGCTGTTTCCACTGCCTTTTATTGACAAATGAGCAAAATATCGAATTTTTTAATAATTTTGCAGACAATCTGTAAGTCCCGAAAGACACCACTCTGAGAAGGTCACCCGACTGCCAAAAAACATGCTCAGATTCGAGAGCTAAAATCTCAATTGTGGGACAAAAATCTGATATAAAATTTATATCAAGGTCAAGGCCTTACTTCATTTTAAGAGGTTCTAAGATCAAATCTGCGGGTATCCGCCTGCACACTTAGCGGTGAGAAGGTAATTTTGGCCATCATGGCACTTTGTTTACAAAAATAACTCTGACTCTATAATTAGTATCATATATTTATCTACTTGATCGATCACTCGCTTGACCGAAAAAATATTCACAGCTCTAAAATTTGCTTAAATGTTTCCTCAAAACCTTCAAACAAACGCTTTTTGTAATTTTATTTTGAAAATCATAAAGGAAAAATATTTTAGGTTCATAGAGCTAAGGTCAAGGAAACCACTATTCCTTATATGCAAATTAGCTGGTTGTCACGCAATACCTAACCAAAGGGGATGAGAAAGCAGAGTTTGTATCATGGCGACTTGTTTTCTGAAAACACGAGAGTTTGGAGACTGTGGAGAATTTCGAGGTATAGCTGAGCTTGTAAGCTTAGATCAATGTAGGAACGATTTAAGTCAACATTTATCCCGATGTCATTTGAGTCGAGAACGGATTATGGAGGGAGAATTGATTTTGGTGCGATCAGGTTTGTTTTATACGACCGAAACGCAGAGACAAAAAATGCTTGTTTGTCCGAAGCACCGTGCGTATCTCGGGCAGTACTGGGGAAATCAGACAAAGTTAAGCTCATGCAAGTACCCTGACCACAAGGGAGAGCACAGAGCGGTCAGAACAGATCGCGCATTTATTTTGAAGGTATCAAGGGAAGTGTTGGAAGTGTTTGGTGTTCTTGTTCCTGTCGGAGCACGTGAGTATTTACCTATTTTCTGGATACGCAGTGCTTAGAGTTCAAGACATCCTGTACTAATGATGAGTCGCAGTTCGGGAAGGATGTGTGCGACCGCATCATCAGCCCCCTGAAGGGCGTGGTCAGACGCTTCTGTAACGAGGGTAATGATATCCTGTCGGCGGCAGACATGCGTGAAGCGCTCAAGGTCCGACCAGTGAAGGGATGCACAGCTGCTGTTTGCGAGATAGAGCACACTGATCAAGAAATCAAGGTAAACCGCATCCCAAACTTCAGCACCTTTCACAACTTTTCATATGAGGGAACTGGGCTGCGAATGTAGAAAGCCTATGATATTGGAGCTGGAAAACTCGTGCTGTGGTCAGACCTAGACGTCCAAGTTCCCGGTGCAATAACCTTGAAACCCGCCACCAACCAACTACAGTTCTGGGATGTTCAACCTAGGTGTGTAAAACTACAAGGAAAGACGAACCAAAGTGTAAAGCTTGACACAGAAACTGCGCTATTCGAATGCAACGAAGCCGGCTGCTCACATTCATTCGATAACTATGATGCCTTACAGGACCACATCAACTTTGGCAATCATGATCCCATCAGCACAAATCAAGAAAGTGTTTACGACAAGTTGCGTCGCGAGTGGGTTCGGAAATTCTCGGCAATGTCAGTAAGTGAGCAGAAACCGAAGCAGCCTACATCAGCAAAAAGCACTATGACGGCAACTCATGCGGAGTCTTCTGAAGCCGGATGGGCCTTGCAGAAACCGAGGGGTAGTGGGACAAGGTTCTCAGAGAACGTAAAGTCATATCTCCAAGCCCGATTTGACGTCGGAGTACAAACTGGAAGAAAGTCTGATCCAGTTCAAGTGTCAGCGGATATGAGAAGCGCCAAAAACCAAGACGGCACTAGAAAATTCTCAAGAGACGAGTGGCTGACGAAAGTACAAGTTCAAGCCTTCTTTTCTCGACTTGCTGCAGCGCAGAAGAAACAGGTGACTCAGAGACACGTGGAAAAAGACGACGAAAATACTCTGCTGGATGAAGATCTTGCACACCTGGACCAACAAAACAAAGATGAGGATGTTCAAGAGGTGCTGTCGCAAATAGGACTGGAACATCCGATCACATACGATGGCTACGACATCTGCGATCTGGTCAAGACTGAGGCATTGTCGCGCTTTACTGTGAAGGAACTGAGGGTCATGTGTGACCACTTTGAGCTGCCACGTAAATCAACGGACAAGAAAGCCGCTCTGATTAAACACGTTACCGACATGGTGGAAGAGTGTAGCTGCTCATAAACACGGCGGGAAAAGAACACATTGATTTTTATTCGGCGAATCAACTGGGCCGTGAACTCAGTTAGCATGTTCCACTTCGAGAGGGTGTTGTGAACAAGAGCTCTATGTACGAACCTTTTTAGAATGATGAGAAAGCCGTACCCCAGCACCACACCCATGTTCCGCCCCTTATAGTGAAAATCCTTAAATAAGTGAACTGTATATGAAACCCTGGATCCGTAAATAATTATAGTATATGAGCGGGAGTACAGGGCTCGGGGGAGGCTTTACCTGTTTGCGAAACTTTGTTCTGATTTGAGACTTTTATTAGATAACAAAATACACAAAGTGCATTTTACCCCTGGATTTCTGTACTACACTAAGATGAATTGACAACACGTTACAAAACAGTCTCGTGGGCATAAAATTAGCCTAGCCTGGATTCTTTTACAGACATATTTTTGTTAGCCTAGTATTTTTCGTATTTCGCTACTCATGTTTCATGGGGGATTCTGAACCAAAAACATCCGGGTTTTTTTTTAGCTGGGATGAAATATTTAAGTTAATCTTGACTGAAGAGGCGAATATAGGGCATATAGTAAGCGTATAGATTTTCTATCAGTGCGCGACTCGAGCGTTACATTCACACTGTGCTTTATAATACATGGCTGGATCTCAGTCACTGTGCCAGTAATTCGTATTCTGCGTAAATTGGCTGACTTCAAAACCGACTGTAGAATTCACCAAAGAGGGCATTTCATATTGATAGTAAAGCAGATTGTGCCATTTAAACACAGAAACGAAAAATAAAAGCTTCCACGTTTTGGTTTGCAAGTCTGAACGCAATGCTGTTTGGGACACACAAATATATAAAAAGTGACTGGGGAGGTGATCGACAACATTTTTTCACGTTTTTGAACTTTTTGGGTATTTTTTTCCTGTATACAAATGCTCCTTTAAATTGTTACCAACAATTTAGTTTCTCTAATGGTCCGTCCCTTGGGGTGTTTTTAGAGTACTCAGAGGATGGGCGGAACAAGGCATGTCGCCTTTTTATTACAACGCAAATACGGCTAAGCTAGCCAATCTCGAACGAGCGTTCCCACGATTTTATCTTCTGCAAACAGAATTGTGTTCTCTCTCCATAATCCGCCCTCGACTCAAATGACATCGGGAAAAATTGTTGACTTAAATCGTTCCTACATTGATCTAAGCACACACGCTCAGCTATACCTCGAAATTCCCCACAGTCTCCAAATTCTCGTGTTTTTAGAAAACGAGTCGCCATGATACAAACTCTGCTTTCTCATCCACTTTGGTTAGGTATTGCGTGACAACCAGCTAATTTGCATTATAAGCAATAGTGGTTTCTTTGACCTTAGCTCTATAAACCTAAAATATTTCGCCTTTTTTGATTTTCAAATAAAATTACAAAAAAAGCGCTCATTTGAAGGTTTTGAGGAAACATTTAAGCAAATTTTAGAGCTGTGAATATTTTTTCGGTCAAGCGAGTGATCGATCGAGTAGATAAATATATTATACTAATTATAGAGTCAGAGTTATTTTTGTAAACAAAGTGCCATGATGGCCAAATTTACCTTCTCGCTGCTCCGTGTGCAGGCGGATACCCGCAGATTTGACTTTAGAACCTCTTAAAATGAAGTAATACCTTAATCTTGATATAAATTTCATATCAGATTTTTGTCCCACAATCGAGATTTAAGCTCTCGAATCTGAGCATGTTTTTTGGCAGTCGGGCGACCTGTTCAGAATGGTGTCTTTCGGGACTTACAGATTTTCTGCAAAATTATCAAAAAGTTCGATATTTTGCACATTTGTCAATAAAAGGCAGTGGAAACAGCTGGTGTAAAAGATACTTTATAATTATCTGTAGTTTCGATATGACGCGACCCTCAAAAACGACAATTTTCGGTCTTTAAATCGGGCTCTGGAGGAGACGAATTGGCCCGGACGTGATCGCGCCTGTGGGAAAGCGGAAATATATTATTTGCAAAAAAGAAAATCATTTTTATTACTTATATACCAAACCCTTTTAGTGTACAAAGTTTAAAGGGAAACTTTTTTCTGACGCAAAATCGATCGGACCGCTGTTAGCGGGACTACCTCTTAAATAAAGTTATGTTTATGTTTATGTTTATTATAATCAGTTTATCTTGTCCGCGAGTTTTTAAAAAAGGAAATAACCTGCTTATGAAAACAGATTTTTGCTACTCGGACCACCAATCATCTCTGAAGCGAGACCGGGGAGGAAAATCTCTACCGTCCCCTCCCCCACGTATCCTGACGAGCACATTGGTAAAAGAATGCAATGACAGTGGAAACCTCTCCACAACTGCAACCTTGAGGACAGGAGAAGGGGCCGTTGTAGAGAGGTGGCCGTTATTGGAGGTTCGACTGTAGACTTTTAAAAATTACCTAAATTTTCTGCGTTGTATCCGCCATTGTTTGACATTGTTTCCACGCGCAATTGGTACTGATCGTTATGAGTTTTTCTAAAGTCTTTGAGGGATATGCCTTCAAAGTGTCTCATTGGGCTTTGATTATCCAAATTCTGGAATGCCGCCAGCCAAGAGTTCAGCGAGTCTTTAAATTTTTGACCCATTTCATTTATAGCTCCACTCGTCAAGGCGTCGGAGAAGCCTTTGTTATACTTGAAGACCTTGTAGTAAGCACTGGCCAATTCCTGCATTTTGAAATTCACTGTTTGCTCCTTTTGCGCTACAGATTTAGCAAACCCAGGTGGGAGCTTTTGAAATATGGAGGGCATTGCAAACTCCAGTGTGAACGCGTAAACATTTGTATCAAAAACAAGCTCTGACGGTTTTCCAAAAGTAATTTCAAAAAAGTCGTTAAACTTTTTCGTCAGAAAACCAGCATCTTTACCAATTAACCCAACGTCGTAGTCTGATTTACAAGTGGCGCTTCCGTAAGGCTTAGGAAAACACACTCCAGAATCAGGGATCACAAGGCTTATCAGTTTGCCGTAATCATCTCTGACTTCTTGACAAGCAGTCAAACGTGTGCCGCTCTGTTCGTACAGAATATAGGCTACCAAGAGATATCTAGCAGCTGTTATGTAGAGGAGGTTGATGCAGCTCCTAGTCTTTTTGGAGCGATCCCAATCGTTGTTTTCTGTTTGAGTAAAAAATTCCTGAGCCTTTCCAGCAAGTAATGTAAATGCAGTTAATTCTTTGGTTTTTGCAATTAGGGAATTTTCAAAACTCGGTTGCTGGACCCACTCATCTTTTTGCGGGTGTTTCTTGAACTCGTAGTTTTTGACAATTTCATTCTCTATCCAGAGGATGTCTGGATCCAGGTTCAATTGTTGAGTTGACGCTGGTAAACTTAAAAAAAAAAGAAAGAAAAAGTAATTTACGCTGTTTAAAACATATTTAGATGAACAATAACACCGGGTATAAATAGAGACTCCACCCAAAGGGAGTATCTAGCTTTTTCAACGTTCAGGTATACGAAAGAGTTAATGATTTCTACACGATTTAAACTACATAGAAAAAGGTAGTTATTCATATATTGAAAATAACTTATAATAAAAATATTTCATGGTTAACATCTCTACTTGTAATGCTAGAAGTCCTCCCGTGATGGCGTCCATTTATTTCATTCCTTGGGTTAAGGAAGTATGACTCGAAGAGGTCACATTTTTCAATAGGTGGTATAAGAGAGGGGTTCCCTTTTGTCAGAAATGAGATAAAAAGAAGATGGGAGGTTGAACACCGTGGTGCGGGAGCCGTACAACCCTCCCTTCCCAGGAATTATCGTTCATGAATGATTCAACCGGGGCCGTGAAATTTAACCCAAGGGAAGCATGGAAGATAATACGAGATAGCAGAGAGGAAAAAGCTCCTTTTGTTGATGGGCGAAAATCCTTTCTTTCTCTACTGGGAATTAAACAGCGTTCAGGACGTCATACAATAATTTCTGCAAAATACCACCGATACATAGCATACGTGGTAGCTGATTTCCCCATGGGAGGTTCGGTGTCCTTGTTATCTGAGGTCCATTCCGGATCCCCCTCAGCAGTCTCGGTAGCATCCTTGAACATGGAAACAGGGAAAAGTTCGCTGTCGCAGACCTAGTATGAAAGGCAAAAACATCAGCCTTTTAAAATACAAATTTTGATGAAGAAGAAAGGAAAAGCGTTATGAATTCCCCCAGTTGTAACTAGTCAACAAAGGAAGAATGGGTCGGGTGAATTTCGAGTTCATTTTAAAGTCAACAAGCTCGTGTAAGTCACACGCAAGTCTTAAAAGACCCTGTAAAATTATTTCGTGTGCAAACAGATGCATAAATCAATCAAAATATACTTTCAAATGAAAAAATAATGCCAGCAGAAAAAAGACACAGTGCGTTGTACCATGGCCACTCATAGACATTAGCACGCCTCAGAGGTGTTCATGGACTATCTTTTGACGGCCTTTACGATTAGAACTTAGTGTCTCAAGAGGAGCAACGGTGAGGCAGTGGTGAAAGCCCTTCGCGCACCCAACTAAATCCCGACGTCAACGACAAATACTGAATCTGGTTGAGTTTGTTGTTGGTTCTCTCCTTTGTACCGAGAGGATTTTCTCCGGGTACTCTAATTTTCAGCCCCCTCCTCAAAAGAACAACACTTCCAAATTTCAATTCGTTCTAGACGCACGGACACGTTTAAATGAGTTCTTAAATTGTCCGAAAGATGGATTTCTACTGTCGTGTAGTTTTTATGTGCACTCGTACGTTATTTTTACTCGCGTAAAAATAGAGGCAATGGACGGAAGGCCACGCGAAAACGTAAAAGTTGAGCGAGTTTTACGGTTACGCGCGACCTTTCGCACATCGCCTTTAATTTATGGGCGTAAAATTTACGTGCGCGCGCACATAAAAATTACGCAACAGTGGAAATTCCCCCTAACTGTTTCATAGGTAAACAAAATTGTAATTTAAGCTCATAAAAATAAATGGAATCACAATATCTCTTACCACACTTCCTCCAACCAGCAATATGACAAACAAGGTACTCAGAATATTCACCATATCGTTAATTTCCTGAAAACTGGCCATGCAGAAGAAGCTTAACTAAAGATCGTTTATCCCCTTTTTCGCAGTTTTTTAATCATCACTAAAGCCATTCATCTCTAACTTTTCGAAAGTATCAAAAGTAGTCCTTCCCAAAAGAACGGGGTCTCAAAGAACAGTTTTATGAGCTGATCGTTTTACTCATTTTAATGCCAAGAATATTTAAACAAAACACTATCCCATCTGAACAAAAGAAGATTATCTGTAGAAAACACAGCGTTTAAAAGAGAAGCAACTAATATCCAGATGTTTGGAAATAACTAAGCTAGACTTTTTAAAAACAGTTTATTCACTTATCGGCAAATGCCGGGCAAGATACAATAATCAGGCCATCCGCAAGTGATTCAATATCGCTCGTGGAACTTGTCTCATGACCAACCTGGAGGCCAGCAATAAAATCTGTTTCACTGCTTCGAGACTGATAACTATATTCAATTGGGCAACAAGCTTGCTAATGCTTCTCAAGACTAACATTAAACTGCCAAATGATTTCGTTAATTGATATTTTCATGCATGAACATTGAGTTCAAATTCAGGACCCCCAATGAAATAACATCGTTTCTAAAACTAGTACTACCAATTTAGGTGTCACCACGCAAAAAAGGGGTCAAATACCTTTCTAAGTGGCACAGCAAAGCCGAATGATCGTTTGATTGAAGAACAAATCTGCAAATTCTCTTCAATCAGGAAAGGCCACGCGGTATTCGGTAAAGCGCTTGTCGTTGTCTTTTTATTTAAGAAATTTCTAACCGAACAAAGCATTTTTTTGCTTCATAACGGCCACTTAGATAGACTGACCACAAGCAATTAAGTCATTAGCTCATCGTGGCTAGAATACGCCATTGGAAAATGCAATTTCTCAACATAAAATATTTCATGGAGACCTAATTTCTTCACACTAGCTCTCAAAATAGAGAGAAAAAAAACATTTTCCTTAAGCTTTTTTAATGTTTTTGTTCTTTCTACCACGGATCAATATAACAAAACATTTACGAGTGTAATTTATTTACAAGTGTAGCATTGTTTTTAGCGTCTAAAAACAATAGCTACACTTGTAAATTACACTTGCAAAAATTTTATTGAATTGACCCGTCCCCAGTTTAACAAGTTTACCCGCTTGTCAAACTTTAATTAGGGCCTGTTTACATGGAGTGGGGGACCCCGGTCTAGTGGGGTAAGTTTCTTTTGTTTTGTGTCCGCCAGAGCGTGTAAACAGGCCCTTAGTGATTCCATCCTGCAGAGTCAATAGCTCGAAAGCTAAGCTCCTCTGAACACCGCACACTTCTATCCAAGCCATTAATTTTCTTTTTTCCTTTTTCTTCTTCTTTTTTATTAGTGTATTCCTACCTTACTATGTATAATGTAAATATTTTATAGCAGTGTCAATAAAATTGAATTGAATTGAATTGAATTGAATTGGCCAGCCCACAGAAGCAGAAGCGACTCCGGCTATGAAAGCCTTTTGTTTGGCATGTTGTCATGCTCTGCACTTAGCGTTTGCTAACCTTTAAATGACGACATTTCCAACAGGAGGTGGCGAAGGTATTTTATATCCGTGTAAAATGAAAGATGGCCACAATGCACCATTAAGTAAAAGAAATATCTCAACACAAGGTATCTTATAATGAACAAATTTCTTAAGTTGCACTAACATCCAAAACAGAAGGAGAACTATTTTGCGCCATTTTTAATGATCTCTTGAATCAAGTTTCAAGATTTTTATACTAACTTAGTTTTAACCAGTTCACTGAGACTATTCACTCGTCAATTGATAGTTAGCGGGTCGTGTAAGGCCAATAAAGACTGGCCACCAATTACCCAAATGAAGCTGGAAAAGCAATGTTAAATGCTTTGTTGTGACCTTCTTAAAGAAAACATTTAATAAATTTTGAATAAGTTGTTCAAAAACCTTTTTTAATTATTTTTATTTTCAGGAGAGCGGAGGAAGGTATATGTTTGTTACACTTTGTAAACAGTCTTTGAACCTTTTTCAATAGTCTGGTCTATTTTTTTTCTTTTTTACCAATGTTATACTCTCTAATTTGCCAGCCTGTATATATTTAAGGGTAACGAAGTGCCTCGCGTGTGTACTGACGTCCCTTGCACGGTTTCTCCTTTTAATTTTTTTTAATTTTATTTTTCTCGTATATACCTTATTCTTTCCTTTTCTTTTTTAACCGAGGTTTACGCTGTAATAATAAATCCTTTAAAAAGCTTAGTGCGAGTTTACTCAGACAAACCCAAAACTATGACACACTGCACAAAACATTTTTCAAACGAGGAAAGGTTTCAGGGCTGCTAAAACTCGCGATGATCCGAGCTAGAATTTGCTTAAGTAGCTTACAGTTTTTTTGCTGGGAAAGTTCCCATACAGTTGAATAGCTTTATCTCTTCAGCAAAAAATTAGCAGGTAACTAAGTCTTCCTGCAAGCTTATTGTTAAAATTTTGTGTTTTTTCTCATCAAGTATAGTGGTTCTTAACTAATGACCATGTCGGAATTCACACGGTGGATTGTTTTCATTAAGTACAGTTTGAATTTTCTCAGTAAATCAGAAAGAAAAAAATTTTCCTCTTTGTTAAGGAAACAGTCTTCCTCGGTGTAGTCTTTGATGAACATCTGTCTTGGAAACCACACATTTCTCAAGTAGCTCGTAAAATCTCGAAATCAATAGGAGTCATTAATAGAGCAAGATTTTTTTCTAAACCCTGTCTAAAAACTCTTTATTATTGTTTAGTTTATCCTTATCTTCATTATTGTATTATTGTCTGGGGATCTACGTACAAAACCAGTCTTCGACGTCTTGTCTCTTTGCAAAAGCGAGTTATCAGAATTATTTCTAAATCAACTTGCGATTCTCATTCAGACCCTATTCTCAAAGAATTAGAGCAATTAAAACTTTCCGATATTAGACAACTAGAATTGGGTAAACTTATGTTTTCTCTTAACCATTCTCTTTTGCCTTCAAAGTTCAACAATTATTTTTCTTTAAACAAACAAGTCCATAGCTATGTCACTAGATACGCGAACGATTTTCACCTTCCGTTTTGTAGAACAAACCTTCGTAAATTTTCTGTCAGTTTCCAAGGACCTACTTATTATAACTCTATAGAAAATGATATTAAAGAATCTAATTCTCTCCACTTATTCAAAACGAAATTGAAAAAAAAATTATATATGAATTATTAGTTATAAATCTTGTAGTAAGTAGTCATCTTTCTTCACACGTCTGATATTATTTTTATATTTTTTGTTACATGTACCATACTTTATATTTTGTCAACTCAGTCTATGTAATTAGTTAATTTATACTTACCTTCAATGTATTTTACTTTCGATCCTGGCCTTACTGTTACTGTTAACTTTATTTTTACTCTGAGGGAGCCCAATGTCTATAAGCCTCATGGTTTCTTTTTGGGCTTCCTCGCCACTTTCATTTGCATTTGTGTAACTGCCTTGTTTTATCGTTATTTGTATTTTGTGGTAAATCAAATAAAGTTAAAGCCTAACAGTTAAAGTCTTTTCTTTCCTCTTTTTTCACCGTTCATTAACAAACCTTTACAAAAAAACTATTCGAGAAGCAAGGAAAAGATTTAACGGCTCTTAAGTTTGAAAGTATTTGTGAATTATCAAATCCGTTTTAATAAACTTTTGATATGTAATTTTACTAATATTCTACACTTTTTCCTGCTTCAAGAATTACAAGTAACAAGACTTGTCCACAGTAACAAGAATAAACATTTTGTTGTGATTAATATTATCATTTTTTATTGGATTCGCCTCGGAAAAGGTATATAAACGGTAGAAGACCATTTTATAAACATATGGTTGATATATGGTTAATATGCATAACTGCGTAGGAGGTTAAATAAACGTCATTATAATGGTATTATTTTTCTTTAGTGCGGCACATCATTATTGCCAATTCATTTGCTTATTTTTGAAAGGTTTCTTTCTTCTTTTCTACGGTGATTTTATGGTTACGTCTGTAGCAAGTGCAGCGGCCAACTTTACATTATAAGCATTTACAACGTCATGTATTTTGCCTAAACACTCTGGAG
The DNA here is from genome assembly GCF_958299795.1 of Porites lutea. Taxonomy (NCBI): domain Eukaryota; kingdom Metazoa; phylum Cnidaria; class Anthozoa; order Scleractinia; family Poritidae; genus Porites; species Porites lutea. Next base: position 38,253,630 of record NC_133202.1, read on the forward strand.
AGAGTGGAGTGTTTCTAAAATCTTTTGCCTTTCCTCTTATTTTACATTTAAAATTGCCCAAAAAGGATTTTATCATACTGTTTTTGCTTTCAGGAATCTCCGTTTTTCCTTCCTTTTTATATCGTAGCCACTCTCCCGCTGTGGATTCAGGGTCATTGGGAGTTCTAAATTTTAACAGGAAAAATCTCTTTATTATTGGTAGACGTGAACGGAGCAGTCTCATCGCGTTGAACATCCTCAAAAGATATTTGCTCATCTTTAGGAGGCACTTGGTCAGAGGGTCTTGACTGCAGTGGTTGTATTCTTTGTTTGACTCTCCCCAGTTTTCAATCATTGATACCCACAGGTCGTGAGTTGAAAGTGCATTGTTGTTTTGCCCGCCTATCGACTTCAGCTGCATTCCTCCCACTACATGTCGGATGGCACCGCGGGTGTGGTACGCCTCTGCTGCGTAGATTAATGCCTCGGCGAGAATACCTTCAAGGCAAAAGTTCATTAATTCTCTATGTCCTAATCGCCTGAAAAACTGGGTATGATATGCGACCACAATGTTTCTTGGGATCGCTTGGAGGGAGAGAATAATAGCGCACTACAATTACTGTGTTCCAGGCTTCAATAACAGTTTCAGAAATGCAATTTGTCTTCACGTCTATAAAATTCTTTACGACCCAGGCACATAAGGTCTGTCTTCTTCTGGCATAGAGCGTAAATAAGTCGCTTGCTGTCCGCCTTCTGTTTTCTGTCCCTCCAAACGATCCCTAGGGCATTTGCGATCATAAGTCGTACCAATTCCCCGCTCGTTTACAACATGGCCAATTAAACCGTTTATCGAGTAAACCATGAAGGAGAGACTATGAGTGAACTATTTGTATGCGTGGTCAAGGTTCAGGCTCTAGCCTTGGTCATTCTACTGTATTGGGAAAAAGAGAGCGTTTGTCGCAATCTTAATGCAACCTGACTTAACCCTCTGGATAGCTCTCGATGGCTATACTACAACAGATGGTAAATGTCACATTAAAAACTATTTGACTGAAGTTGGCAAGTTGAAAGAATAAGGAGTAGACATCGCAACACCCTTAAAAAGCCTGATTAGTGATTAAACGGTGTACTGATCACGCGGCAACGACTAGCCAGAACATTTCGCATACGCTTAGGTGGGTCGGTAAAAGGTCAGGACTGAATCTGAAAAAACAGAAGTAATTAAGTCATTAAATTAACTGCAGTGTTTCCCTTTCATGTTCGCCTAAGTGCTACTATATCGCTCACTCTTTATGAATTAATAACAAAAGAAGAATAAGTAATTACCTAAATTTTTAGCTTTATATCCGCCATTTTTTGACATCTTTGCCACGCGCGTTTGGTACTGTTCATTATGTGATTTTCTAAAGTCTTTGAGGGAATTGCCTTTTACGAGTCTCATTCCATGTTGATTATTCAATTTATTAAATTCCGACAGCCAATAGTTAAGCCGCTCTTTGAAAGTTTTTTTCATTGCTCTCTTAGCTTTATTCGCCATCGTGAGAAAGAAGCCTTCGTTATATTTAAAGACCTTGTAGTACGCACTGGCCAATTCCTGCATTTTGAAGTTCACTGATTGCTCTTTTTGGGTGATAAGATCAGCAAACCTAATTGGAAGACCATGAAATATGGAGGGCATGGAGAATTCCAGTGTGAAAGCGTAAACATTTGTATCAAAAACAAGCTCTGAAGGTTTTCCAAAAGTAGTTTGAAAATAGTTGTTAAACTTCTTCGTTAGAATACCAGCATCTTTACCAATCAGCCCAACGTCATAGTCCGATTTACAAGTGGCGCTTCCGTAGGGCTTAGGAAAACATACTCCAGAATCAGGGATCACAAATTTTTTCATTTTGCCGTACTCTCCAACTTCCTCACAAGCAATCAACTTTTTACCGCTTTGTTCGTAAAGAATATGCGTTACCAAAAGATATCTAGCGGCTGTCATGTATAGAAGGTTAGAGCAGCTCTTTTTGTTTTTTGAACTTTCCCAATCAATATTAATTTTAAAGAACTTCAGAGCTTTTAAAGCGACTTTTCTAAATTTGGCGGTTCCTAGATCATTTTCAAAGGATGGTTGCTGTTTCCATTCATCTATTTCCGGGTCTTTCTTGAAACCGTAGGGACCAACAATTTCCTCTTGTATCCATATGATATCGGGGTCCAGTTTCAATTGTCGAGTTGAGACAGGTGATCTATTTAAAATGAGAACAAGGAATGGTAAATGCACCATTAATAAACGATTAATAATAGTTTTAAAAGTGCATTTATGGCTATGAAGTCAGTCTCTTTTCCCAAGATAGTAAATCAAATTGAGCAACAAACGTGAGAAAATGATAATCTGGGCAGTGGGGAGGTTAGAAAAGTACCAACAAATCCTTGCAACGGAAAAACCCAGAATAAAAATAATTCCATAGGAAAAAGTATAGAAATATATTCCTGTATTGACCGTCCTAAGTGTCCAGGATGAATCTGTTGGCCAATCAGTTTGAGGAATGTACAGAGCGGAAGTTCAACAAAATATTTTTAATCTGGAATTTATTTTGAAGGACTCGGTGGAGCAGGTCTGATGCTATTCAAAACTCTCTGAGTGTCTGTAAATTAACGGAGGTTTAATGTCACCTATAGTGCCTCAGTGCTTCCGTCTATTGACGCCATCTCACGGGAGTACTTCTAACCTGCGTCAAAAGAGGTCTTTCATCCCTTTTTGCCTGCATGCAGATGTCTCCTATTTCCTTTGTTGCGCGCCGAAAAAGGTCGCATTTGGTGGTATCGCAAGAGATCACACGTAAGCGAGGGAAGAGAAAACGAAAACCTCGGGCTTCGCCACTCGCTTCTCCGCTCGTCGCGGGCCTCGTCTCTCTTCGCTCACCACTCTAAATGGGTAACTTGCTCGCACGCTAGGTGACAATTTGAATGGAAGTGATATTTGACCGCCATAAAGGATAATCGTCTTCTGCAGATGGGTGGAATGACACTACTACAAATACATAACTTACGCGATAGCTGATTTTCTCATGGGAGATTCTGTATCGTTGTTATCTGAGGAAAATTCTGCCTTCCTTTCGGTAGCATCCCCGAACATGGAAACGGGGAAAAGCTCGCTCTCACACATCTGTCATGTAATAAGGAAAAAACAAGATATTTCAGCTGCGAGCTTTAATACAGTTAGCACCTTTAAAACATCTGTTTGGTATCTGGGTATAGTAGTATAGTAGGGGCCGAACTATCCTCTTATGAGGGAAAATCTCATACATTTCAGGGGAAATACGCTACACAGTCAGAGTAGTCAATCGTTAAAAATCGGTAGCAGTTAAATGATTTTTTCGATGAAAATCGATATACTAAATTGCTGTGTCAAATCGACATTATCGTTTTATCATGATTTTAACGATTTATAACGGAAGCCCGCCAATGTTGTTTTTCTGGCATGAATTAGATAGTACAGCTGAGGAGACACGTTAACGAGTAACAAATGATCAACAAACATGAAAATGAGAAATGTGGAAACGTTTACACACATACAGGTTTCTCTCTAAAACCCTTCGATTCAAAGGGATTTCGATTTCAAAGGAAATTTAGGCTAAAAGAATTCTCTACATTGATTATTTACCGTTTTCCGTTGTTAATCGATAAAAAATCACCTGATTGTCATCGATTTTTAGCGGAGCTCCACCCGCGCGCGAAGCGCGCGTGTGGACGGAGCTCCATAGCTAAGGAAATGTGGTAATCTACCCATCCGAGAAAATTTGGTAATCACGTGACCGTACGCCCGACCGTCCGTCCGCACCACAGGGAAACCAATGTTTTCTCTCACACTTTCTAGCTAGTTTGGGAGCCCAGTAGAAAACTAATTGCACATCAATGTTGTGATCAATTGACAGCTGTCAAAACAGGATATCCGCTGACCAGTGTCACCTGACTGTACCGCGGGCTCAAGTGTCGACCCATCGAGGTCGAGTACTTTTTGAAGTTATCCGCTGACAAATTACCAGTTTCAAATGATCGCAGGCTCAAGTCTATTTTTTCCAATGATTCATATGAAATATGTTGTGTTTATGTCACTATGGCCCCGCACTGTCAAGATTTTGATTTCAAACTGACCTCGGACGCGAAAATTCAGCCACTTTTTTAAAAATAAAGGCGGGGAAGATCTTTTCTTACCATGGTCACGCGTTGGTCACGCTCTACGTCCAATTTTTGTACTCTGATTGGCCAAAATTTGACAGGTGAGTTCATGCGGAAAATTTATGCAGCATCTTGAAAGTTGTTTACTTTGACAGGTAAAGCTGACAGAGTTTTGTGTCAACTTGTGATGTTTTAACTGTCTTTTTCCACTGGATGTACAAAATGAAATACAGCTGCTATCAAGAGTCTTCTGTTATCCATGGCTGGTTTGTTTATTGGGTTTTTGGTTGAGAAATGCGTCGCTTGTCAAAATTGGGTAATCCGATTTCGGATGGCATTGTTTTCGTCTTTCACCTTGCTCAATGCGTAAGAGGGTTTAAAAGTCTCAACCAACTATGGCCTTCCTTGATATCTTTCAGGAACTGAATCTCGAATGGTAAGCCTGAGTAATTATTGTATTTGATGTTTGTTTTTGTTATATCTAATTTCATGAAGTCGAGCACAGTTTATGCGGCAAGTTTTTGCACGTTTGTTAAGATTTGAGTCAATGATCTGATCTAGTATCAGGTTTGATATAAGCTTACAGAACTTTAAAAGGCCTTCAGATTTTTTTTTTTTCACGACGAATAGAAAAAAAACGTTCCGAAGAATATTTAGTTATAAATTTGGCTGTAGAAAGAAAACTTTGAGTGATTTTCTTGCTTCGAGGAGTTCATCTTTGAAAAACAAAACAAACACCGGGAGGCCGGCTGAAAGTAAAACAAAATAAACTTAAGCTTAAGCTTTAAGCTTAAAGACTCAGGATTTTTAGAAACACTTTAATACTTGTCTTGGTGAATGAAAATTGTTGTCTCTGTAAATGTTTTACCGAATTATATTTCTTTTATTGATTGTCAGTAGTCTCTCTTGCAATTTTAATCGCTTGTCCGTGGTGTTTGTTTTCATCGTTCATGAACATCGCTTGCAGGAGTACTTAGGAATGTCGCGCGTATCAAACGCTTTATAATATTACACATCGTTATGACTGGAACCATTAAATAATAAAAAGTAATGATAATAAATTCGTTATTATGTTGAAGCGTATCTCCATTAAAGTTCATTCAAACACTCGACCACACTTACAGCTCGCACTAAAAATGAGAACCGGCTGGCCGTATGGGTGATTTTGGAAATTTTTTGAACGGTTTCGCTAAAAGCCCACGATTGATCGTCCTGGACATTGAAAAATTGTGAAATGCCGTATTCTGTCCGAGGTCTGTATGATAAAAAGTACTGTTTCACCTCAGATGTGATGTATAAAAAGTATAAAAGGTTGGTTTACACACCCTCAGATTTGTTGGCAAGGATTTGTAAAGTAAACCTGTCGAACGCAAAAAAATGCGGCCTGATTTGTTTTCCAAGAATTTGTTTTCGAGGCCTAATCTACTGTGATCAAGAGCCATTATGGCTCTTGAATGTGATAGAAGATGTTTGCTATTTTTTGGGTGTACATATATTTAGGCTATCAACTCGATGTAAGATGTTTCACTCTAAAATAACTTATCCTTTCCCTCAAAAGTCACATGAATGTGCCCTTAAGTTAACTGATTTGTGGATTACAAGTTTATTGTTTGATTTAAAATATAAATTTATTAATGGGAGCTTCGCTTTTAGCCCTGGCTAAATCTATATATTAATTATCGACTTACTACTACGTGATGTAACTATGCCCGGAATTACACCGACATTATTTTGAAAGGGTGACAGATCTTAATCGTGAAAACTGGTCGCCTACAAAACTACCAATATCAGCCATCAGAAAAAATGTTAAAGTGATAATTGCTTGATCCTTCGACTTTCAATTGCAACTCAATGTTCAATAAAATTACTGTTTGCAAGGAATCAGTTCTCAGTTTTTTAATGAGCAGATGAGCAAATGTATTGTTTGATCCTTAGAGTTTCAATTGCAACTTAATGTTCAATAAATTTACTGATTGCAAGGATTCCGGTAGGATAAACTAATGTGCCCTTCGAATTGAATGAATCTATAAACCCGGTGCAAACGGACGTAACATTGTTGGCCAGCCAACAACCCCCAACATTGTTGGATGTTACATGTTGCGTCAGTTTGCACACCCTGTTGCGTGCTGTTACGTGTTGTTGGGGGTTGTTGCGCAAAGTTTGAAGCCGGTCAAACTTTTAGCTACTTTCAAACGGACGCAACACCTCCCAGCGCCGTTGAGAGTTGTGGCGTCCCATGGTTTGCACATAGCCATGAAATCGGTAAAAAATCTTGTTAATTCGTGAACGAAACGAGTGTGTCATCGATTTCTACCGATTGATCGACACAATCGATATCAATCAAATCCGATTTATTTTATTTTTAACGACTTATCGATTGACAACTCCGGGTACACTAGCGCCGATGACTCATTATTGAGTGGAGTGATGTGGGTGGAGAAAAAAAAAATAATTGTAGAGGGGAAGGAATGGGAGAGGGGTAATTATTAATTATTAATTTGCACGATTTGTACGTCAAGAATCTGTGAATCGGAACTGCAACAAATTGATGTCTGCAATGGACAGTGAAAGTAGTAGACAACAGAACTTGCATCATTACTTTACGGACCAGTGATTTTGACTTAAGGCATGTTAATGATTATTCCTGGAAAAGTTTCAGTACAAGAAGTTGTAGGTCATGCAGCCGAGGATCATCATGAAACAAATCCAGTTGGTGAATAAATCATCCTGGGCCAGTTCAAATGAATTTTCACAGTCGTAATCGATTAATGCAGTCTATAATTTATTAGTGAAAAATAATAACGGGAAGGGGGGCTTATTTGAGGGGGGAGCGTAATGGATAATTTACGGTAATCCAAGAGCCATAGTGTCCCATTATGACTCCTAATCCCCATTATTTCTTTTGGTAATATAAGTAGTAAATTTACAATTATTTTCTTCCCGTCGTGTGCGGGAAAAAAAATTTTGTTGAGAATCCTGCGTTGGTCACTACTAAAGCACTCCAATATCTGCCAATCTGGGCCAGGTTATTCAAAGCTTGGTTAAGATAACCCAGGGTGAGTGTCAAATTTGAATTCAGATATGATAGCTGAAAAAGAAACTTAGTTTAATATATTTTGTCTACAATTTGATGACAGGATGCTCTAAAAAGTAAGGAAAAGTTTATCCAAGAAAATGATTTTAAGCAAAAGAGAGAGGAACCCAGGTTACAATTTAACACCGGGTTAACGCTGATAGATCGGCCTTCGAACAACTGGGCCCAGAGGTGTTCACGGATTATCATTTGAAAGATTGGATTTGAGTGCTACTTAGAGTTCTCAGCTAAGGAAGATTTAGAAAATCGCTTACCACACGTCCTTGAACCAGCAGAGTAAAAAACAAGGTACTCAAAATGTTCAACATGTTTCAAGTTCCTGAAAATTAAAAAAAAAAAGAAACAGGAAATAAGTTTAAAATGAAATAAGTTACTTGGTTTTCGGGCCAATACAAGGTTTCAAGCCAAATATAACACAGTTCATTTAGGTATAGATAAAACAGCTAGCTCTAGATAAGTTAAATTCTGAACTGGACACATTCAGTAAGCGGGGCTCAAGCAATTATCTTACACTAAGTCCGCATCAAAGTGTAAAAAAATTACGGATAGCACTGAATAGCAATATGGCAAGGAAAAATCCAGAACTTAACCCTCCGACTGAGATACTGAACGCAGACAGCAAAGATTCCTTCTTCTACGTTCCAGGCAGAGAACCTGAAACAACCATTAAATCACTCTCGGATTTACATCAACAATTACACAGGAAAGTTATTTATTAATTCTTTTTTTTTTTCGTTTCACTGTTATTAATGTTTTAATCTACTTAGAAATTTAACATGATAAAAGGTCTAGTATGACAAGAATTTAGTAGATTCCTTAAGTGGTAAAATTATTGCATTCTGATGTTTCTCTCTGATTTCAGGGGCACCCAACGACAGTTTCCTCCTAAATACATCGAAAACACTTTTTTGGCTATCCAGAGTCGTTGTGGATCTCTAGAAATGCATTCTAAGCGGCGCTATAAAATTTGTATCTGTTTGGTCATCCTGGAAGAACTTGAGTCTTTTCTAAATTACAAGGGCTTGAGTATTATTTTCCCGAAAATTTTACATACAATTCAACGTATTACGAAAGTGATAATGTTTTTCGAATCCGAAGATTTTAGGCTTCCTTTTTGCTACGAAAAATAGCGTAACCTGGGGAGTGAAATGTGAAAAACTAAACTTCAGAGAATCGTAGTGTGACGATAGGATTTGCTCTTCCAAGTACAAAGCGGGGAAATAAGCGTTAAGAGAATTCGCCGAGCGACTTCGGCGTATGAACAACAAGGGGGAAAACTAACTCTGCAACTCGCTTTGCTAGCAAGACTGGAACTCGTCACTGTTCCACGGTACTAGGATCTGATACAAATGGAAACAGTACGGCACTCAAACTTGGACTTCAACAGTTTAATCTTCAGCTCGTGGACGTAAATCATACACAGTGCATGTGCATCCAAAATGTAAATCATCCATGTAAATCCGCAATGTAAATGGAAAAACAGCTGGGATACTGAACAGTGCTCTATTAATACAGACCGATCAACTTATTACAACATCACGAAACAAATGGAAAGGGGGCTGAATAAAATCAGCTGAAAACTGAAAACAAATCTGCTGAGCTTTAAAGTTTATATTCTAAACTAAATGACTCAAATTTAAATGTCAGTCAAGGAAATTAATTTCGGAAACTTACAAAGATTTAGCAGCAAAGCTGTGCAAAAGAATTCGCGGAGTTTCCTTTGCTCAGGATTTCTTAAAATGACAAATTAAAAACTACGAACGGTTGATATTTGAATAGGCCAAAGATCCAGTTATTCAGTGACTAAGCTGTGTAATTATTCAGAAACTAATTATCCTATTAAAGTCAACATTGAAGTGAAATGTGTATAATTTAAAAGAACTAAAACATCTCAATGCAAATTCAATGGAAATTACGGCTAAAAGAACTTCAAAGGGAATATTTAAAAGCAGTAGGGAATTTTTTACATAACCTTCGAAAATTGTACATAAATGAAATGGTAATCCAAAAATTTTCAGCCTTCCTCAAGTAACAGAAAAACCTAGGCAATAATTGGTTCTAGGGTGCCCCTGAGATTTGAAAGCCATCGGAATTTATGAATAGTTATCTCTTTCACAGAGGCCCTTTCTGAATGAACTAGATCGATAGAGTCATTGACAATAACCAAGGGCGTCGAAAGAGGGCGCCGGAAAAGAAAGGGTACTTAGCGACCCTCGCACGCTTTCTTTCCTCCATTCGAAAGAGGGGCACCCAACGTCAGTTTTCGGAAAATATCTGTTCTGAAGACTATTTGAGATCTAGAATTTTCGGAACATTTTTTGTAAAATTCCTTGCTTGCCTACTTCTCCTAGGATTTTCGAACGTCTAAAAAATGGTATAATTGCCCATTTTTAACGGATTTTTCCCCTAAAAAAGTTACCTAGAATTTTCGGGAGCCTTTTTTCTGGCTGAAATTTTCGAAAAGGTAAGTTTTGATCCCTATAATTTTCGGAACACCAGACTTTCAGCTAGGAAATACGAACAGATTAAAAAAAAGTAGGGGATAAACATATGCCAATATCGACCGTTTAAATACTAAAATACGTTTAACAAGGCTATGTTTAGTGGTTTTGAACTATATTCTCGTTGGGTGCCCCTGTCGAAAGCCTTCCAATGGTTCGTGGAGGCCTACATGCGAAGAAATTAAAATCAATCGTGATGCTACTGGATGACAATTTTGTTAAGTTAGATTTTTAACTTTCAAAGCAACTAAACGTTGTTCAAGATCCACAACACCCAAGTAAAGCAGAGGTATTTCGCGTTTCTTTGCCATGGCAATCAGTATTTGACAAAATGATATATCTGTCTAAACAAACAAATACTAACGCTTTCGGAGTGTTCAAAGTTATAGAATAAAGAGCTTCCCTACCTTTCCAAGCTAAGGAGAATGGCAATGCTAAATGAAGTGCTGTAATATATGATGAATATTTTAGAACACCTCTATTAAGAGGTCAACCTATAAAAAGAGGCCACCTAAGTTGATATATTGGCTGGTTAGTTGAAGATGATCCAAATAACGCCTATAACAGCTTTTTCAAACAATACTCTACGGCATATGACTCATGTTTTCCTTTAAAAAAAACTAAGGCGAGCAATTACCGTTTGAGAAAGCCTCGGTTATCGAAAGGACTTCTGAAGTCGATAAGAACGAAAAATAAGTTATATAGACAGTATCTCACTAATCAATCTTTGCATTATGAAATTCGTTATAAAAATTACAAAACAAATTGAATCACTCATTAAGAATCGCTAAACGTATATATTACGAAAAGAAAATCGATGCTTCTAAATCAAATGCCAAAGCTACATGGAGAGTTCTAAACGAAATTGTTAAGACAAAAAAGAAAGCGTTTAAAATCAATTCCATCTTTAAAGTTGACAACCAAGAAATTACGGATCCAGTAGACATCGCTAATAGATTCTGTAGTTATTTTTCTAATATCGGTCCTAATCTAGCCAAAGAAATTCACTCGTCTGTCTCTCACCGCAGTTCTCTCTCTGGTCACTTTTGTCAATCGGTGTTTTTTGATCCAGTGACTCCAAATGAGCTATTGGAAATTTCCAATGCTTTTTGACCAGGTAAGGCAGCTGGCAATGATAGAATTCCCATTTCCATCATAAAAAAGTCAATTCAAATTATAGCCGTTCCTTTAGCTCATATAATCAATTTATCTATCTCTCATGGCATTGTTCCCGACCATATGAAAATTGCTCGCGTGATACCACTCTTTAAAGCCGGTGATCGATCACTCTTTACGAACTATAGACCGATCTCGATTCTCCCTAGCTTTTCTAAGTTTCTTGAAAAGGTTGTTTATAACCGTCTTTATAATTATTTAAGTAAACTAGAAATTCTATGTGATAATCAATTTGGCTTCAGGAAAAATCATTCAACTTCTTTAGCATTGATTGACCTATTAAAAAAAATCTCCCTTGCTCTTGATCGCAATGAACATGCCGTTGGCGTTTTCCTTGATCTTTCTAAGGCCTTTGATACCGTCGATCATAATATTCTGCTTGACAAACTCGAACACTATGGTATACGTGGCGTGGCTCTGGACTGGGTTAGAAGCTACCTCTCCAACAGGTTGCAATTCGTTCAATTTAACGGTCAATGCTCCTCTCCTCGAACTATCTGCTGTGGTGTCCCCCAGGGATCTATTTTGGGCCCCTTGGTTTTCTTGCTCTATATTAATGATTTAAATAATGTATCGTCGCTCGTCTAGCTGATTTTATTCGCTGATGATACTAATTGATTTATGTCCCATAAAGATCCTGTCTACCTGGCAGCCTCACTCAATTCCGAACTTAATAAATTATCCACTTGGTTTAAGGCAAACAAACTCTCCTTAAACCTAAAGAATACAAACTTTATGTCATTTAAGCCTAGACAGAAAAGGTATCATTTTCCAATGCAAGTATGCATAAACGAACAGAGAATCGAACAGGTTAAGGAAACGGTCTTCCTCGGTGTAGTCCTTGATGAACATCTGTCTTGGAAACCGCACATTTCTCAAGTAGCTCGTAAAATCTCGAAATCAATAGGTGTCATTAATAGAGCAAGATTTTTTCTACCTAAACCGTGTCTAAAAACTCTTTATTATTGTTTAGTTTATCCTTATCTTCATTATTGTATTATTGTCTGGGGATCTACGTACAAAACCAATCTTCGCCGTCTTGTCTCTTTGCAAAAGCGAGTTATCAGAATTATTTCTAAATCAACTTTCGATTCTCATTCAGACCCTATTTTCAAAGAATTAGAGCTACTAAAACTTTCCGATATTAGACAGCTAGAATTAGGCAAACTTATGTTTTCTCTTAACCATTCTCTTTTGCCTTCAAAGTTCAACAATTATTTTTCTTTAAACAAACAAGTCCATAGCTATGCCACTAGACACGCGAACGATTTTCACCTTCCTTCTTGTAGAACAAACCTTCGTAAATTTTCTGTCAGTTTCCAAGGACCTACTTATTATAACACTATAGAAAATGTTATTAAAGAATCTTATTCTCTCCACTTATTCAAAACGAAATTGAAAAAAAAATTATATATGAATTATTAGTTATAAATCTTGTAGTAAATAGTTATATTTCTTCCATGTCTGATATTATTTTTATACTTATTGTTACTTGTACCATACCTTATATTTTGTCAACTCAGTCTATGTAATTAGTTAATTTATACTTACCTTCATTGTATTTTGCTTTCGATCCTGGCCTTACCGTTACTGTTAACTTTATTTTTACTCTGAGGGAGCCCAATGTCTATAAGCCTCATGGTTTCTGTTTGGGCTTCCTCGCCACTTTCATTTGCTTTTGTGTAACTGTCTTGCTTTATAGTTATTTGTATTTTGTGGTAAATCAAATAAAGTTAAAGTTAAAGTTAAGTTAAAGAATACAGCAGCCAATTCACTTAGAATTATAGAGATAGCTCCAACTTGAGAAAGATCTGTTAAGTAACTGATTTTTAAATCATAGACTGACCACCAACTGTTACATGTAAGTTATTATCTTATACTGGACAGATGATCGAATATGCCAGAGGTTAATGCATTGTTCAAACATATAAACACTTCAAAGTATCAGAGAGTGATCTATACTACGTTTTTCACGAAGACGTGAAACATCAAAACTTTTCCGCGTTTTAGTTAGGGTCCTCTTAAATTTATTACTTTTTTACCTTCTAACACATTCCATAACAGTAAGTAAGACTTCTGTCTAGTTTTGTCGTTTTATAGCTAAAAACATCAAACCCCAAAGTCAAACTACCTTCAAAACACCTATGAAACGGTCACCCGAGGGAAACATCCACTTAGGTGACCATTTTTTATAAGTTGACCTCTTAATAGAGGTGTTCTAAATATTTATCATATATTACAGCAAAAATCGAGCAAGAGAGCAAAACTTGCACTGATCAGATGGACCATCAGATGAAAATCAATGATTTTTTAATAATCTTTTGCAAGAACAGCAAAAAAAAAGATGATAGAAAAATCATATAGTTTAAGCCCGTTGTCCTTTGTTTTACCAACTAACTAATTCATTAGTTATGACCTTTCTCGACAGGTCTATGAAGAGTGCAAACGAAAGAGAACGAGTTACAGTCAAACTTAAGTGACCACCGACAGTTAGGAAAGGAAAAAGATGGCCTCTTTATGTAGTCTCGAAGACCTGGACTGTACTTTGATCTTAATGTCTCTTTTGAGTATCTAAAATCTTCCTGAACGAGATGGATCGGAGTCAGTTTCAATCGGGGCTGGCTGCAATATAAGCTGCCGTCGTATAAACTTAAAAGGGTTTGAACGCGCGCTGTGGTTACCAACCAGCTGGGTCCCCAGGCATGTCTGTCCAAATACAGAAAAGTGTATCCATGATCTTTTATAAGATTTTATTTAAAAAAGTGGATCCGCCTGGATTACATTCTTGTCAAAATATCGCGCCCTTATACAGCTAGGTGACCGTTTTAGAATAAAGGTGAAATACAACAAAATCAGCTGATAGAAAAGTCTCAGGGTTGATCGCGTCCAAGGTGAACTTTCTATTTAGATGTCAAATTTGCACTAGACTTTTTGATCGGTGATCGCTTAATAGAGGGTGACCGCTAAACAGAGGGCCGACTCTTCTTAGAGGTTTGACTATTTCTGATTTCATTTCTAAGAACAGTGGTGCTATTGAGAAACAACTTTTTAAAGACGTTTAGACTGCGAATTCTTAATTTTCTGACTTGTACCGGTAGTACACCAAGCAATGAAAGGTGATCGTTCAAGAGTATTCCAAATTAAACAGTTGTCTTATTTGCAAAATAAAGTGGCAAAAAAGTATTATCCACTAGTGGTCGTTAATCAATCGAAATCACTCCGGCTACAATTTTTTTTCTTGACTAACCTTGAATGCCACCCTAGTGGCGCTTACTATTTCGTGTTAACTAAATAGCTCTATTTGCTGACTTACCTGAAATAGAAAGTTTATTGGTAACGATTCCTGTTATGCTTTTCACAGAACAAATGTCCCCATGTTTTCTTTAGTCTAGATTAGTTGTAATTTAGTCCAATGAGAAATCAAAGCAAAATATTTCCGATCTTAGTTTGTTTACTTTCCCTTTCATTCTTATTTCGTGCGGGACACATCCTCACTGCGATCATCTGTTCTTTTAATCAACTTCTTAGGGTATGCTAAAGGCTGCTAGAGTGATTTTACTTAACCCGTGAAATAGCTGAATTACCAAGCGATCAGCAAAACAGCAATGGCTTCGCAGTTGAGCGGTTGTGGTTTCTTGGGTATAGAGTAGCTTGAATATTTTGAGGAGAATTCGTAAAATATTTGTAAGTTTAGAGGAGTGCTTTCTAAGACTCAGAACTCAGTGCACCACTAATACATCAAGCTGTGTCGAGACTGTAGCTCGAGGCGGCCCGAGGCCTTGCAAAATGAGTTTTTTTGCGATTGGGAAACTAGCCGATTCGGACGGCCGGGTATTTAGCCTGTGTGAAAACGTGCCGTGAGTCACGCACTGCTACTCACGAAATTACGAAAACACGAAAAGTGTCGAAACGGCGTCTCTTCTCCATACCCGCAAACCACAACCGCTGAACTACGAGGTCATTGCTGTTTTCTTTATCGCTTGGTAATTCTAAATGAAGATAGAATACTTTCAAACTATTAGAAAAAGGGATCTTTTGAAGAAAATCCAGAACAATTTCTGACTGCCGCGCATTTAGTCTTTTTAAGACCCTTCCCGGTTTTCGGGCATATAGCCACAGGGTTTTCTTAAACTCCTTAATTTTAACATGGTTGTTTCCAAGAGAGATGTTGTTTACTAATTCATAATCTTAAATGTAAAAGCACAGAGGACAACCACAGAAGCCTTTGTTGAAGAAGTCTCTTTCAGCTACATTTGCTACGCTGCCTGTGTTATTCACCTTTATTGGCACTGAAAGCACATCCCTGACAGCCTCGTACCCAGGCCAGTTCGCACTATCCGAGTAACAAGAGGAGGCTTGGAACCGAGCGCGATAGCGCGATAGGCGAATTTTCCCGACAAGCTTGACAGATGACGTCACATCCGAAATCGCCGAGGACGACTGGGAACGAGGCTGCATCCCTAACACACTGACAAATGAATAATAAGTTCTTCACCCTACATTGATTTATTATGTTTATTTTAATCAAAGACAATTGAAATACGTCTGCGACACGGGTAAGTGAATTCCTTGTATTCCTTTTTTAAAATATTAAATGCCTGTTTTCATAAATGATCTGATGCTTTTAAACGTTTATCGTGCAAATTGTTACTTTCGTTATTCCTTTTTGTCATAGAGGGTCTTTGAGGACCGCTCTGCGATCAATACTTAGTAAACATACTCAGTAAACATCCTAAATAATTGGTCGTATTTATTCATAGGATGACTGAGCCCGTGACTGAGTCACTTGACAGTTATTTCCGGACTCTTTCTAATATAGCTGGAGCATGACACTCTATTGTTGTAATTAGTTGATTCTCGTTTTCCAGAAAAACCGTTAATCTCATATTGAGTTCTCACAACTAAAGATGATGTTACACGAGACGATTTGCAACGACGATTTTCAGCGCAACACAGCGTTGCAATGTTGGAACAATGTTACAACCATTCGAAGCAATGTCGCAACAATGCTGTAATGCTGTGTTGCGCTAAAATCGATGTTGCGAATCGTCTTGTGTAACATCACCTTAAGAAGACGATCCATGCAGAAAGCCCGGGGGTACTCCCTATAACCCATACGGGGAGGCTCCGCCTAAAAGGGGTAGCTTTTCCAGACTTCAGGTACATGAAAGGGAAGGGATTTCAATAGTTGAAGTATATAAAAGGATGTGTGAAAATCTGTCATTGCGGTCTTTGAATTGCGGACCACAAAGGGCTAACAGGAGGATTTTATGGCGGTGAAAAAGACTAAAAGACTTCCTAGCTTAGAGATTTATTCATAATCAAAAGACGGTAACAGGATTTAAAGGGGATGCAACTATTGTGTGAAAGGGGTACAATTTTTCAATGGAAGCTGTACAAAAGGGGTACCTTTTCTGTTCGAAATGGTATGGGGGTATAGTAGGGATTAGACCTCAGGGCGGAGCCTCCCGGTATAAAATTTTGTTCACTACCCCCCGGTGAAGGAGACTCAAACGGTGAATCTTTCAAACTGGCTGAC
Organism: Porites lutea; assembly: GCF_958299795.1. NCBI lineage: Eukaryota > Metazoa > Cnidaria > Anthozoa > Scleractinia > Poritidae > Porites > Porites lutea. The sequence continues at coordinate 38,270,083 of NC_133202.1, forward strand.
GGCAATTGCAGGTACAGCACAACAACTTTGCAGCGCTTTTTGCGTGGTTATCTTGTTTTTCTATCGAAGCCTTTTACAAGAATACGTAGTCGCTACATTGTTCAGTAAACTGAACGAGTTGCTCCCTTTTTATATCCAATCCTTTAGTGTATGATCAGTCAGAAAGCAAACCTTGAAACCCGCTACAGTGCAGTCAGTTGAAAAGAGAAGAGAGGCTCTATTAGAGTACATATACTGTGTAAGTATACATTTGCTTTAATTTCCAACCGAAGTTAACGTTAAAACTGCAATGCGTATACCTCCTATCTGGATACATTTTAAAACGAGAATTGGATTTGCTTATCACATTTGCATATTGTGTTTTGCATTCTGATCCGCATATGATGAGTGCGAGTGCAACGGTTTTTGCAACAGTAAAACGATTTATCACGTATAGACTGCAGGAAAAGCCAAATTTATGAAAACATGCTAGATTACGCTTACAGTGCACGCTGTTTTCCGCCCGTTATTATACTTAACTTTTTTGGCGGACGAATTAACGAACCACTGAAACAAACCTTACGATCACTCACATAAATTACTGAATGGAGGCAGTGGGGGGTAAACTTAGTTCCTTGAACGAATCGAAATGTAAAAATGCACAAGAGAAGAAGACAGTGTTTTCGTGTGATGCGTTGTCCACCTTTTTTTCCTGTGTTTTAAGAAAAGCAAGTTCATGTGAAACACAGCAACTGCTGACTGAATTCTTCACATTCCTATGTTGTTGTTTTCTCTTTTCTTCTGGAAAGGTCACGAATAAAAAAGTAAGATCAAGCAAAGAGTGAAAATGCAAACAACAACTGTCCGTCATGGAAATTTTCGAGCAGAATAAAGATGTCTGACCAAGGTAAGACTGATTTCAGAATACCCTGCCAAAAACTGCTTCCTTAGTCGTTTTTTAAACGATGCCCGGGATCTTCACTTGTACTCAATCAACCGTCACGGGATTGTGCAATGAAGTGCCTAGAGAGTTTGTGTAGATCATCAGCGCGTCCTTTTGATCACTGGAAGTGTTTAAAGTAGAAATATTACAGAAATAGGTTTCGCGGGCTTCTCAATTGTACTCTTCATCTTGATATAAAAGTCTTAATAACTACGCTGGTTATTGTTACTATTGTTCAAAAAAAGTAAAAACTTCAAAGCCCAATATAATCTAAAATTCAATAACAAACGAGAAACAATAAAGCTGTGTGTTGAAGCCACAAATGCAATAATTGACCACAAATGCACTAAAGCCCTCAGATATAATGCAAATTAACCAACAATGTAGTTAGCCTGCAGTGCAGGCGTATTTTGGGTGGGCGAAACCTTGATAGTGTTCGTAATATTGTTGTAGCCGCCATCTTTGATTTTATGACAGTGGAAGATTTGGGGAGAGTAGAAATAGCAACCCTTACGGTAGGTGCGAGGGCGAAAGAAGGAAAGGGCGGAGGGGGAGGGGAGAAAAAAATACGCCTGCCCGATATCATTGTTCTTTTGGGAAACTCCGTACGCTAACAAACGGAGCTCCTGATTGGTGCGGCATAGGGAAGTAGATTGGTGCCTGTCAATTAACTGTAAGTCTATATAGAGTACCGAAGTGTGACGTCATAGAAAATGAAATTTGTGAAATTATGGGATTTGTTAAGATATTCCGAAAGAACAACGTCCAAGACGCCTACTCGCCAAAAATTAGCAATTTGGAGCAGATTGTCTCTGAGATATTAACCCAGTTATGCTCCGATGACTCCATACAAATCCTTCTAAATCTTACCTGGTTCCTAATCTTATGAACCAAGCCAAATTTAGAAGGATATGTATGGAGTCGTCACAGCATAACTGGGCTAATATCTCAGAGACAATTTGCCCCTAATTGCTAATTTTTGGCAAGTAGGTGTCTTGGATGTTGTTCTTTCAGAATATCATAACAAATCCCATAATTTCACAAATTTCATTTTTATGACGTCATCACTTCGGTACTGTTTATTCCGTTTCCGTCAGTCTTTTGGAATTCGAGCGGCTGGGAATGTCGCGTGTATTACGCAATGAGAAAGTGAAAACGATTTCTACACTGGTCATTAGGACAAGATTTGCTCGCAGTACTAAAACCCACACCACTTTTACCTCATGCCAAAATGCTGCTTGTTCCAATACGTTTTTTTTTTTCTGGCGAGTAGATTATGCTCTAGAGGGTTCTATTTTTTGACTGAGCAAATGTGATTTTACCCGCTTGTCTCACACTGAGAGGTCATGACACGCTTATTGATTTTCTGTGGTTTTTGAATTTCTGGTCTTTATGATTTGCCCTCTGATGCAAAAGCGTTTTCTTTGACCTGTTTTGAAGCGTAAAGCTCTTTTTGTCGCTAAATAAGGCTGTTAGGTTCTTTATTTTTGTCCAAAGTGCCTCTAGGATCTGAATAACTGAGCGATTTTCTTTCTAGTCCGAGAATGTGATGTTTTCCTGCAATGTTGTATCACGCTGGGCCCAGCTCGTTAGTAGCGATTTACAGAGATGAATTTAGAAGAATGAATTGCAGCTTAAACTGAATCTTCATCAGCTGTGGAGAATTGCATTGGGACTCAGTCAAGATAAAAACAATGATAAACTCCAGCTTGTTTTTCTTAAGACAATGCAAATCTTTAGACTGGAGCCACTGTTTGGTTGTTTTGTTACTGTCGGATACTCATTTCCGAAAGAGCGGTCACGCGCGTCTAATTAGGGGGTGTTTCTCATTTTCACAGTGTTTTCGGGCCGGCGTGTTCTCTTCTCTCTCCCCGCCCCCTCCCCGCTCCCTCTCCTCCTCTCTTCAGGAAGTTTCAACATGGCGCTTTCGCGAGCAAATTGCGCGCTCAAAGAAAACGACTGCACTGCAGGCTAGAATGTAGTAAAACCCTCAGTGTTATCACAACTGCATATACTTAAAAGAGCGCCGCCATCAATTATAGTCGGATATAAATGAGCATTTTTCTTTTACAGAAACATTTTTCTCTTATAGCCCCTGTTCAAGGTTTGTGTTGCAAACCGAAATATTGGGCAAACATAATTCACCACTTTATTTTTGTTTTCTTTCTGTGTTTTTTCCATCGCTCTTCCTGCCGTAAGGATCAGTTTACTGATCCGGCTGACCCTCACTGGTTTGTGGCCCGGGGGGGGGACTCCGCATATGAAAGGGGTGGGGATGCTCATCGGAAATTTTGAATTAAACCCCTAAAGCAGACCGATCTGGGCGTGGCCCAAGCTTTTTTAGGTCTCTAAAAGAGACCATGTTAAAACACAGACAAATGAGAAAACTTGGATTATATGAATGGAGTAAATAAATCGAATTAAAAATACACATATCAAATATAATTATAACAATAATAATAACGCGAATATTTATACAGGATAACCTATCAGTTCTGATGAGAAGAACTGTTATCAAAAGGGCCCTGTAATTATCTCATAAACAGCTAAAAAAATAAAGAAGAAAATCGAAAAAGGAAAATAAAATAAAATAACATTAAGAAATCTAAGATTTCAAAATCGAAATCTGTAAAAATCATCGACTTACAAAACTGAAAAGAGTTTTGAATTAGGGATTACTATTGAAAAACCTCTTTTAAATTACTCATAAAAAGAAACCTAGAATTTAAATTTCTTAAATGCCGAGGTAAAGTATTGTAAACTAGAGCCCCTTGAAACGCAAAACTTCTCCGTCCAAATTCTTATTTGGCTTTGGGAAGTTTTAGTGAACACCCATTGTTTCTAGTGTTAATGTTGTGTTCAATGTTTGTAAAATATCCTTTAAAAGGGGTACAGACGTTATCCTGAAGACAATCAAACACAAGCTGGCAGGACTGTCTCGTTATTAAACTCTCCACTGTCTGGACTTGATAATATCCACCAATGACTTTCTGACTTCGACGTTCAAAGATTTCAATTCGACTCTTACGGGAACGTGACCAACAGAGACCCAAAATTCCACAATTCTCGGCTTGCACAGTCACCCAATGAAAAATAAAAATGCAAACCATTCAATAGAGAAGGACTAGAATCTGGGAAATGAAAAAAGATAAATATACAAAAACCCTTGCCAAGAATCAGGTCCGTGAAATATTTCAAATGCGAGATATTGGGGAAAACGGTTTACCTAAATTTATAAAGCTTTGTATGGAAACGCCATGTTGGTGTCCTTTTCAGAAACATCTGTTTTCGAGTTTTCCTACTAATGCGTGAATTCTTTGCTTGAGGAACTCATAAAGATTACAGTAACATCTATTCTGAGACAAGGAATGTTTAGATTGCAAAATCTCCCAAAATCGGTAATGTTTTTAACCCACATAAGAGCTTTCCCGGCCGCCAGCTAAATGCCGCGTCACGCAAAAGCCTGGAAATTCAAGCGTCCTCTCTCGCAAAACGAAAAACCCTTTCGAAACAAAAATTTGTTTATGTAAAGATGTTTAGGTACTGTAATACCTCGTGAAAGTAGAAACTCAGAAGAATCGATAGTTTCTTAGTTTGATTTTTGGTGACGTCACGTGCAACCTAAGAATACGTAAAAACAGGTTGAACTAGAATCGCCGAAAGGTGATTTTTAACTGGGCTGCAAAGGGGCTATTTTTTCTGAGGGGAGGGGGCGGCTACACACACTCAGGCTATAACAAAACTTTGTCGCCGACCATTTCATGAGACAGAATCTCATATGAGACTGAAAGATAAACTCATTCAGAACATTGTACCCTTTTGAAAGACTTTCGTAACCAAAAAAAAAGGAGTACCATTTTTAAGTGAGGGCTGTATAATAACTTTTAAATTCCACCATTATGAATAAAATAAACAAGTTAGCCATTAATTCTAAGCAGGAAACGATTTGCATTATTTTCACGCACCCCTCCCCCAATCCCTCTGTGCTCCAAATATAGCGTGACAGTATAACGTGACTAATTTGACGTAACCGGAAATTCCAAAAATTGTTGTCGTTCTACGAGCATAAAGTGCGACGGACGGAGCTGATTTACACTAGGCAGAAATATTGTATTGTATGAACACCAGAAGTATACTAAAACAGACAGCCAACTGTCCATTGATCCCGCCTGATCCGGGGGCCTCTGACTGCACTGAGACTTTGCTGCGCTTTTCACAAACATTCTTCTCACAAACAAAAGCCACCTTCACAATTGTGTTTTTCGCTGAAGTCAATCATAATTACGATCACAAGCGACGAACCTTGAAACAGAAAAACACAAAACGGATCGAAATTCACAAATCACAAACCATGACCTCTTGTGTAACAATGACGCCCGGATGGCCGTGTAATAAACCCAAATTTAACTTTAAAAGGAACTACACTTTATTCGGCCGCCATGACACCCGGAAAGCATGGCCCACACAAATATCCATGATCCTTTGCACGTTTACAGTAACCGAGAACTTCCGCTAACACAACTTCCGGTAGACAATAATATCGATACATTACATCCCTTCCTTTCTTTAGAAACAAACAGACTACGAGAAAAAGTCAATAAGGCACTTAACAACGAAAAATAAATCTGTATGAAAACTGTTCTGCTCGCATTGAGTTATCTCAATAAGACTGTTCAATAAAATCTAATAACATGAAATCAAATCTAACAGACTTCAACATAAGTCCAACGTGTCAACAGAGTTCAGTTCATAAAGTACATAGTCCTTGTACTTCTCCGGCATTCTGACAGTCCGTCTTGGTCTTGATGTCGCTATACTCTCTTCCGGTGGAAGAGTATTGGGTGCTTCTTGGGAAGCGGCCTCTGTGGCTTCTGGGGATTCCCCTGGTGGGTTGTACCGCTTAACAAATGAACTGTTCCGCCTGTATTCCACACCCTCCTTTGACCTAACAGTCACCTCACTGCCTTCCTTAGTCTGCACTGTGTATGGCTCACTCTCGAAATTTGCTTCTAGCTTGCCAGACGTTTTCGTGTTCTTCAGTAAAACCAGATCTCCAGGCACTACAGGGCTTTCGGCTGCACCCCGCTTGTTGTCCGCATGTTCCTTGTGGGCGAACTTGTGATTCCAGTCACGATCTCTGACCCCCTCGTCCAACAGGTTACCAGCGCGCCTCAACTCTGGAAGTTTGGTTTTCAACTCTCTGCCAAACATAAGGAAAGCAGGAGTAACACCAGTGCTTGTTTGCGGTGTTGTTCTATATGCTAGCAGAAACTTCTGCAGTTCTTCACGCCAGTTTTTGCCCTCGACGTGAGCAACTTTTAAAGTCTTAAGCAGAGTTCTGTTCTGTCTCTCAACATGTCCATTGGCCTGCGGCCACAGCGGTGGGGAAGTTAAGTGTTCGATTCCGTTATCAGAGAGAAACTTCTCTCACACCGCAGAGCAAAACTGAGGACCATTGTCAGACGTGAGTGTAAATGGAAATCCATATCTGGAGAATATCTGTGTCAGTACATCCACCACTCTCTTAGCTGCTGTTGAGCACATGATCGCTACCTCGTAGAATCTACTGTAATAGTCTACGACTACGAGCAAACTTTCTCCAGTGGGAAGGGGGCCCATCAGGTCTATGGCTATGTCTTGCCAGGGTCCAGTAGGCGGCTTCACTCTCTTCATGGGCTCAGGAACCTGGAATTCACCTACGACTTGGCAACCATGACAAGACTTATACACCTGCTCTGCGTCTGAGTCAATCTTTGGCCACCAAACCTTTGTCCTTAAACGTGCCTTCATTTTTACGATGCCCTGATGTCCCTCGTGGGCAAGACGCAAGACTTCTCCCCGTAAAGCCTTCGGAACAACAATTCTCGTACCTCGCAAAACAAGTTTGCCTAACACACACAATTCATCCTTGACACACACATAAGCTGTCATCCTACATTGAGACCAGTCCCCACTTAAAATGTACTGTCTCAGGCTAGCAATTTCTGGGTCACTATCAGAAACCAATTCGACTTGTTTCGCTGTCAGGGCAACAGGTAAGCTTTCCTCAGCGACTGCCTTGACAAAGTCAAATTCCTCCCCACTTGTGTCTTTAAGGTTACATTGATTGAGTCTTGAGAGAGAGTCTGCGATATTCGCTTTGCCAGGCCGATAAACAACTCTGTAGTCATACCCCTGCAACCTCAGAACCCAACGTTCGATACGTGCTGATGGTTTTGAAAGCCTGCCAAAAATACACTCGAGTGGCTTGTGATCAGTTTCAAGTTCAAATTTGCGCCCGTATACATAAATGTTGAACCTCTCACAAGCCCATACTAGGGCAAGGGCCTCTTTCTCGGTCTGGCTGTATCTCCGCTCCACTTCAGTGAGGTTTCTGGACGCGTACGAGATTGCTCGCCACTCGCCGTCTTGAAGTTGAGTCAGCACTGCACCTAAACCCTGTGGACCTGCATCGGCAATAATACGTGTGTTACAGTCTCCTCTGAAATATGCAAGCGTAGTGGCCTGTGCAACTAGCTGTTTCAACTTCTGGAATGACCTTTCCTGTGCTTCACCCCAGATGAAAGGCTCATTCTTCCTCAGGAGGCTCCTGAGTGGTTCTGCTTCTTGCGCGAAGTTGGGAAGAAACTTTGCAGAATACTGTACAAGCTGAACAAATGATCTGACCTGTGAAGCATCTTGTGGAGGGCTTGCGTTCAAGATGGCAGCTACTTTCTCTTCACTGGGCGCAACACCTTGTCTACTCAGATCATGACCGAAGAATGTAAGCTTGGGAAGACGAAACTGGCATTTGTCCCCATTCAAGGTTAGTCCTTTCTCTTTCAATCGGGTCAGTACAGCATGCAAATTCCTGTCGTGTTCCTTTATGCCACAACCATGCACAATCAAATCATCTGCCAAATTAGCCACTCCCTCGCAACCATGCAAAACATCCGCCACGATTTTCTGGTACTTTTCAGGCGCCGATGTTACCCCGAACATCAAACGTTTGTACCTGTACAAACCACGGTGTGTCACAAACGTCTTGATCTCACGCGATTTTTCATCCAATTCCACCTGGTGAAAGCCCCACTTGAGATCGAGCTTTGAGAAGACAGTTGAGCCATTAAGGTCGTACAATACTTCCTCAATTGTAGGGATTGGGTGTCGTTCCCTCTCTATTGCTGAATTCGCCCTGCGCATGTCCACGCAAATCCGAATGTCACCGTCTGTCTTCGCGACAACAACCAACGGCGACACCCACTCAGTTGAGTTGTGTGACACCTCCTCGATGATGTCTTTGGCTAACAACTCATCCAACTTCTCGTCAACCTTGGCTCTTAACCCAAATGGCAGTCCCCGTACGGGTTGTGCAACCGGCGTGACATCGTCTCTTACATGTAATTTCAGCTGAAAATCCTTCAGCTTTCCAACCCCCGTAAAAACCTCTCTATACTTCTCACGGATGTCCGCATCACTTCCTTCAACAGTTAATGAACACACATCTGGACCGACCCTTAACACGCCCAACTTGTCAGCAGTGTTCTTTCCCAGTAGAGATCTTCCTGGACCTTTAACCACTGTGAATTCGTCCACACAACTGTTGCCACTGATCTCGCACACAATCTCAGACACAAATGTCCCAATCACCTCAATAGGATCTTTCTGTCCATAAGCAAACAACTTTTTGCTTGATTTCTTGGACTCACACTGAACACTCTTCTTCTTCAAAACTTCCCAGGTTGCTTGATCAATCACATTGCACGACGCTCCAGAATCAATAAGTACCCCTGGTAACGTCACTCCTCCAACCTTCAAATCAACTTCACTACCACTTGTAGGCTGACTGACTCCAACTGTAAATGCATAATAATCTTGTTGTCCAGTGGCTGAATCCTCTGATAGTTGATAGGCTCTACCCCGTGTATTATTCCTTCGATCGTCATCCCTTGTAAGACGTTTGCGTTCCTTTGTTTTGCAACAGACTGCAAAATGTCCAATCTCGCCACATGAATTACATTTCTTGCTACGGGCAGGACAATTCGGGTCACGTGCCATATGGTCAGTGTAATTACAGCGAAAACAGCCTTTTACCTTTGTCTCCTGAGAACCACCCGACGGTTTACCAGGCTTATTTCCTCGGTTTCTACCCTGCGCTGTCCCCTTTCCTTTTCCTTTGCTGTGAGGTTTGCCGGAAACAGCATTCACCTGACCGGATGACTGATCCATAGCCTTGACCTGCATGTTCACTGCTTCCTGCACACGAGCCAAATCTTGTAAATCCTTCAGAGTAGCATTTGTTTTCTCAAGGAACTTACGGCGAAGTCTGGGGTCCCTGCATCTCTCAATAAGCTGATCCCTTATTGCCTCATCAACATTTTCAAACTCGCAGAAGATCGCTTTCTGCCTCAACCGACAAACAAACCGATCCACCGACTCTCCTGACGCTTGCTCCATTTGCCTAAACTGATGCCTTTCAAATGGAACGTTTAACTGCGGTGCAAAATAGTTATCCAACAACTCCATACTCTCTGCGAACGGTTTGATTTCCGTACCGGTCAATAACGTGTAATACAGCTCCTGAAAATTCAACCCTCCAGTATGCAACAGCAATGCGGTTTTCTGTTCATCTTTCGTAATCCCTTTTGCCACCAAATACAGATTAAACGAGCGTTTCCACAACTTCCAGCGAACTGCAAGGGTGTTCGGATCTTCCTTTGGATTGAAGGGGGGAAGGCTGGCCACATCAAGTAGAGGAACAAACGTCGCGGTTGGCGAAGCTTGTGAACTTGAAGCTGTACTCGAAGTGGTTCCACTGTCGTCCGTCATCTTCCTGACAAAATACGAGGACTTTCCGCACAAATGACTTCCAAAACATCCACTACCTCACAAAACGAATTGAATCCTCGTCGCCAATGTAACAATGACGCCCGGATGGCCGTGTAATAAACCCAGATTTAACTTTAAAAGGAACTACACTTTATTCGGCCGCCATGACACCCGGAAAGCATGGCCCACACAAATATCCATGATCCTTTGCACGTTTACAGTAACCTAGAACTTCCGCTAACACAACTTCCGGTAGACAATAATATCGATACATTACATCTTGAACCCGTGAAGTAAAGTTTTGTTTCCTAAGAGGTCCGTTAAGAAAAGATGATTGACAGCAGCGAAAAACACAATCGTCGGTTGGCTTCTGAACTTCAGAATTCGCACGTTTGTGAGACGTGCAGTAAATAGACGATCGTAATTTGCCGTCTACAGTCTACATGAAAACGCACTATTTTTTCCACAAGATAAAAAATATTCAGTTTTAAGATTTTCCTCTTGGTATTTTTCTCTAACTTAAAGGAATAAAATCCTTAGCATTTTGTGACCTAAAAAAGTTTAAAGATTTCTCGCTCGCATGTTGCTTTCATCAGCACGCACTTCAAACAATGTAAATAGATGAAACGATCGACAACATATTTTTTACCTGATACCGATAGGAGTTAAAAATTCGCTCCAGTTCATTGTTTGTCTCACCCATGACTAACTTTTCTTCACGGAAGATAACTATGCCGCTTTATAACTCCTCCAAAGTTTTTGTGCCAGCTAAAAAATATGAAATCACTATTCACAGTCCTTGGATATTAAAAAGACTGAACGTGACGCAGTATTGCGACTTTGTTTACTTCTGATCACAACTTCAAGCGAAGTCTCTCTTTTCAAGCGATTCATCTCAATGAACAATAATTGACCCTTATATTTATATAAGTCATGTGTATTATGTTTCGAGATAAATGGATTATACGCTTTTTTAAGTTTCCATTTTGCGGTGACTTCAGTTTACATCTCCATAAAATGGTAGAAGAAATATCAAGAAACATCACGAGAGCTGAAAATTTTCAAAGGCATGTTTCTGGAACTCGCTCATGCTGACATCAATATGGCGTGGTTGCTGAATGGGCGAAAATCAGAAGATCATGTACAAATTTAATGATAAAAGCTTAGCAAGATACAGATACAAACAAAACCAATCCCCCTGAAACCTCGACGTGGGCTACACTTGTATGCTCCACTCAGTCACCAAACCTTGTCAGTAATAGCTCCTATTTTCATGTATTTTCCTCAAGTCAAGCCTTGAACTTGTGTGCGAAATTCTCAGAGTTCCTATTTATGTCCGTGTCTTCTTTATCCTCAGTATCCCAAATTTAGACCTCCAAATTAAATAGAAGGAAATATTTAAAGGAAAAGCCAGTCTTCTAACATGGCAAAGTTGTCACGTCCCTCGCTAAAATGGACGTGCGTAACATCAGGATTCATTCATCTGACATTCATGGGCAACTGAGTTGTTCGCGTCACTGACTACGACAGCTTACAATCAAGTCTTCAGCCATAGTGTCGTCGACCGGTGAAATACTTTGCTCATAAATTGTGCTTATTAATTGCTCATGTACTACATCGATCGATAATTCTCTCTTTGAGTTCACGAAGCGGCCCCGGCGTTCCAAACCTGACGCTCACAGTCATCTTTTGGTGTGAACCTACGGTGAACGGCGTGTCGGTTTGTATGCAACGTGAGCATTTTTCTGAGTTTCCCAGCGCCAACATCATCTAACTGACTTAAACTCGAACAATAAAAAAATTATAGAGTGACTCCCATGATCGAATCGCTTCGAACAACGCAAATAGCCTTCTTCAGGTTCGCAACGCCTTGTGGGTTTTTCAGGGGGAGCGGAGACGATGTACAAAAAGTATCCGTGCAAGGGTCCGTGCAAGAGAAAATCATATGAAACCATTTGTGAGAACGTCGTTTCTTGGTACTAGACTCTCGTGTTTTCCCTCCCCCGGATGACCGTTTTCTGACACCGACGACGGAAAACCGAATTTATGACTGGGCCGCACAGGCAGCCCAGTAATCATTGCTTTGTAGATTTTCTCAGCACTGCTCTTGTAAATTAAATCTTCCAGCTGCTCTTTTATACATTTTGTCAAAATGTGATTCGAGATTTAAGGATGAATCCAAATTTACACCCAAGTATTTATAGGACGACGTGGTATTAATCAGTGTTCCGTTTACAGTCAAGGCTAGTTGTCTTCTATTCAATGCATTAAGCCTTTTTTCAGTACCAAAGATCATACACTCAGTTTTGCCCTTTTTTAGATTAAGGACAAGCTCATTATCGCGAAACCAAGAAGACAGGTTGTGACAATCTTCACTGAGATGCCTTTGAATGGATTCCAGATCTTTAGCAGCCGTGTGCAACCCTAAACGAGACCTTCACGGCTAAATATGATGGCGTTTTGCCCAGAACACCCTAAATGGGACCAAAATCCGAAATTAACACCCCTAAGCGAGACGACGAGCATCCCCACCACTTTCATATGTGGAGCTCCCCCCGGGGTTTGTGGTTGAGGTTTTGCTTTCACAAGTGTTTCTGATATAAATAAGCACCCTGGCGCTCTTTCAAAAACACAATATTCTAATGCATTTCATCGAAAAAGCACGGCCCTCAAATAAGCTTCGCACCTTCAAGTCGAAAATCAATATGTGCCGCCGCAGTCTTTCGAAAAATACAATATTCTTATCGATTTCATCGAAAGGACACTGCCCTTTAGTAAGTGCCTCCCTCAAGTAATGAAAACGGAAAGAGGGGGACATGGGGGTTTACGGTATTGAGCTTTTTTTCAAGCGGTATTTCGGTAATTTTGATTTTAGGGTGCGGTATTGCGGTATCATCCAGTCCCGCAGTGTGCGGTTTTTCATCCTTCTGGCTAACGGTATTCGGTAAGAGAAGAACCTTCACGGTATTGCCGTAGTGTTCATTTGGCCTCTCCTGTCTAATGTAGGTCAATATTTGGAATAAATGAATACACAATTTCTGACAGTCACTCTATGGTAAAATTGGTAGAATATCCAATGACCCGGCTTTTTGATCTTTGTACCGGTCAGTTCAAGATCTTCTCACGTTTTCTCGCAAAGGTTGAGGTTGATTTCTGGTGTATACAAGCTCAGATAAAAAAACGAGAAATGGATACAACATTAAGCAAGCGTCACCGATCACAAATGCGCTATCGGTATTTCGTCCATTTTCGACACGGTATTTTGGTATTTGCCAATTTTTCGTACGGTATTGCGGTATTGGGCACCCCCCAATGTCCCCCTCCTGAAATTCGAGGGGACGAAAATCTTTATATGAAGGATGTGCTGCAAAATGGCTGAAACTTTAGAAAAATAAGTTGTGGAATTCCCTAGCCTGTTGGCAGTCCGCCTTTTCTCTTAAAATCTGTCAAGTTCTTATCTCAGCCAGCGCGATTGCAAACCACAACTTTACGTTACGCTTGCTTAGGACTTTCGCGTGCAGTAACTTTGCAAAGTAAAATAAGAGGCAGCTCGCTGTCTGGGAATTCGCTTATAAGCATTGCTTTGAAATCTTTATTAAATAATTGTATTAAGTACTATACTGCTACTAAGCTCCTTACCAAACCAGCAAATCGGGACTAGTGTGCGCGAATTTACATTGACTGAAGTTTAATACTTAGATAATAGCTTTTAATAAGAACCATAATATGGCTCTTGCTTTTAATCATTTATTGGGAGTGTCAAGACTCTGCGAGCATTAATTGTACTGCGCCGCTTGGACAGCCAAGAAGCAAAAAACATCAGCTATGATAATCAACATTAAAAATTTTGATTTTTGCCGTATTAAGGCACTCTCGCTTGAGTAGGTTTAAATCTCTTGGTTGAATGCACTAGAAATTTGTATTTATTCGAAATAGCGCCGCGGCGCTTATTGACTTTTTACTTCAAGGTGCGGAGGTTATTTGAGGCCAGGGCTCTTTCAATTAAATGCAATGTTTCTCGAGCTGCCGCCCTCGTTTCTCGCGCGCGTGCACTCCCTAAGAAATTTGAATAAAAAGAGAAACTGCTCGAGGTCTAGTACAACAGTATAATGACAGTTACCACAACCGTAATTGTTTGCAGGTGATGCCATTCCTGACGAGACAAGCCCAGTCGTGGTCCATTTTTCCATTTCCGAAAACACAGAGTGCATTACTCCGCCGGGAGGAGACTACTGGCAGGCTCCAGATTTTGTAGATAGCTCTTTTTTTGTCGACTTTCTGACGGAAATTGTTGATGCAATCTCGGATAGGGACTCACAAAAGTTTCTTGAACTCCTCGATCCTACCCCAACTTTGTGGAATGAGTTGCAAAGGTGGAACCGCAAGCGAAAAAGGTGGTTTAACGACGACAAAACTTGTTTATCGAAAGTGCGCGAAGAATGCTCAAACTTTCACAGCACTGGAGAATTCATCTCTCTTTTCCCTCCGGAAGGGAGTGTTGGCATCACAAGTGCTGACGTCCTTGTTAACAACGAGTTGGACCCATCTGGTGAGCTACGGAGAAAGATTAGTCAGTATATTGCTGCCGACATTGCTTTGTGCGAAGAGTTTGAGTTTGAGAGCGCCGAGGAAACCGAAGAGAGGCAAGATGTCTTTGTGGACGATACATACCCGTTAGATGACGAAGAAGATATTAACGAAGTGGAAGAGGCAACTCCTGAGAAGCCGTGCTATTATCCATCACAGATAGAAATGGCAACGATTCTGAAGAAACGAATTGACACAATAATGTGGCATTACCACAACATCGCTAAGCTGAGCGACGCTTTCGACGACGTAGAGTTTGCAGTCTACACAGCAAGGTACCGGATGCTTAGCGATCAGACTGAGAAAAGGATATGTCATCCGGGCGCTGGTGTTCTATCGAATGAAGAATTGAAGTCACGTAAAGAGTCGAATGGAAAGAAGAGAATGTTCATGTATGTTCGCAGCGCGGAAAATGACAAGCATTTTGAAAAGCTAAGAAAAGACGTTCATGCAAACCCAAGAACTCTTTTTACCATTATTGCTGATGAGTGCCACTGGGGAATCACAAGGGACAAAGTCCAGAAACCATCGGCACATAATCTGTTCATCAATGAATGGTGTAAAGATAACTCACCCAGAAATGTGGTCGTAGTTCAAATCTCAGCAACACCTTTCAACATTTTAACGCAGAACTCCCGCCTTCCTGAAGTCCGTTGCCTTATTGCATACGAGAGAATCTCTACCATACGAAACAATCTTTACGAAGCTTGCGAACTTATGGTCTTAGAACGTGAGCCTGAGATTGGAGTACATGACTTTGTAAAACCAACTTTCAAGGAGGTAGAACTTCATGTTGTCCACTGGTCGGAGGTAGAGCTGAAGAACTTTGAAAAGGGAATGCGAATGAAACTCAAGTCGACATTAACTGTCGAACTTTCTCCACAGCCGCGATACCTTCATGTTTCCACGGAGGGGAAACTGGGCGTCGTATACAATAAACGTGATACCACTGACTTTCTTGTAAAGGGGAGTCACGGTATCGTGACAATCAAGGCCATTTTAAACGAAGACATGGTCCGCACACTAAAGGGAGACTCGAACGGAATGCTGGAAACCATTGTCCACCCTCAGGAATCAGCTAAGTTTGAGGTAAAGTTGGACTTTGGCGTTGGAGTTGCGGCATTTTCTTGTAGTGAAAGGAGAGATCTCTATTTAGCAGTCGACGACAAAGATAACGTTTTGCTGCAAGCAGCTAGAATTGAAAGAAAATGTGGTGTGTCTATAATGCAAGCCAAACACAACTTGGGTCGCGTTTCATTCGAATTTTACATTGATCAATGTGGACCAGCAGAAGTTGACTCTGTTGAACAACAGTACATGAGTTTAAACTACTATCTAAGTACCATGAACTGTTGTAAAAGGAGTGATCAAAAGATTCGTCAGGACAAGTTATTTCAAGAGATGGTGAACACGGCAAAAAGACAAAACAAGCGGTGCACACCCGACTCATCATCTCTCAAGATAGATGCCCTTCTATGCGCGGAGTACTGCTACTACATTCTCCTAGTTGGCACATACAACAGCGATGACAAAATCCGACAGGCACTTATCAGTGGCACGGGAGAATCTCCCACTGATCAGTTCAGTGAAAAGGTTCGCTCTTTCAGAGAAGAGCTCAAGAACAACGCAAAGTACATTCATCACGAAGCCTTTGAATTGGTTGTGAGAGAAATTTGCAACAAGGAAAAAGAAACTTTCAAAACGAATGTGAAAATAATCTCAAGATCCCAAAAACAAAACAGATCACCTAGTAAACTGGACTCTAATGAAAAGTTAGAAACAGAATTTGTTGCCTGTCTAATGCACTTGTCTCGGGAAGGTCTACAAACGATCATGGAAGATCCCCGCACGAAAGGTATTGTAAAAGAGATCAAAGCGTCACTACAACAAAACAACTGCCACAAGATGATTGAAATCTGGAGGGGTGTTATCCGAAAGTACGAAACAGGATTCCTTGTACAAAGCCTAATCGAGAGTGGTGAAGGGGAATCGGGTAAAATGAAAATTGTACGAGCAAAAAGCATGGAAACCGCCGATCAGTTCTACCACACCCTTAGATTGGCCAGGAAACTGTCTTCCTTGGACAAATCATTTGAGATCATAAGAGATTATGGCGGAATCCAAATCAAGAATCAGCTAATGAAATCATCAAGTCCTTTCTTCCTTAAGCTCCAACCAAGGGAATGCCAGTTTAAATTTGACTGCCCTTGCAGTAAGCTTGAGCTACGCCTCGGCCACAAGAGGTGTATCAATTGTCAGCACGTGCATAAGTCAATCACTCAGTATGAAGACTTAGAAAACTTGGCGTGCGTCCTCATCCTGGTTGAAAAAGGACGTATGGGGGACACATTTCCCCATAGCTTCGATTGCCTTGACCTTCGACTAAGCTATGACAGCAATCGGGAATTCAATGAGGGCTCACCAGTTTTTTTGTCAACTGTCATTCAAGAACTTGGAAGAATGTGCCGATATGCAAAAGCGTCAATCCGAGAATCGCGTAATCAGTACACTCCTTATGTGTTGGTTGGAAGAGAGCTTTTCAAAAGGCTTGGTAAATCATTGAAACTTTCCCCAGCTATGAGCGCAATTTCTTGTACCAGAGCTGATCGGTACATGTCAACCTCCAAAAGTAAATGGGAGCGAAAATCATCTTCACTACGTTGGTTGGACTATGAAGCTCATAAGGATAGTTATGATTACGGCAACAAGAAGACACATTGCAACAGAATCCTTCTCCAAGCTGAGCCTCAGATCGGCAAGACGGGTGCCTATCTTTGCCTCATTAAACAGCTTAGAGAAGAAATCCTTGGAATAGAAGATGAAGGCAGCTTTTATCCCCACGCACAATACGATTCTCTTGACGAGACAATGGAAAGCAGCGTCAACAGTGACGAAGACTGGCACTTTCCCTATTGGAAGACGATCGAGAATTCTCCCAGCCTTTCTGAAAAAGCAGTGGGGAAGGGGAAGTATTCAATTGGAGGGCTCTTCTACACTCACGACGTCGAAGATAATCCCTTCTTTCTCATGAAACGAGAAAACCAGAATTCAATCAAGTCAATTCTCAATTATCAGAAATTGCTATCAGGAAATTGTGCAGATGGTGTTCGCGCATGGCATTGGTACCATTTTGAGAACTGTGTTGAGTGCGGAAGACTACGTCAAGGAGAGCGGCCAGTTTTGGAAACGCTTGAGGTAAGCATAGATGGCACTCCGGTAACGGTCACTTGTTCAATTCCCACCAGCAATCTAGCATACAATTACCTGCGAGAACATCTCCGGAGTTTTAGGTCAGTGGAATGGTCTAGGACGGAGTTCAACTGCCCAGGAGTGACCTCGCTGTCTTATTGGATATTCCATCCCTCGCACAGACAGGATCCGCGAAAGTGTCTTCTAAACTATCATCACGTGATGCAAGAAGAAAACCAAGTAGCTCGTTATCTGCAAGTTGCTGTGGTTCGAAGTGAAATGTTCCAGGCCTACAAATCTACCTGGGGGAAGGTGATTGCAATATTTCAGCTGCCAGATGAACTACCGAACTGCGAACTTGGACCTAGTGAAGGAGGTGTGGGTTACGCGAGGTTGTTTATTCAGAAAATTGCATTTGCTCTAAAGCTGGAATACATTTTTGTGATTGATGACAATGTGGCCTTGATGTCCGAAGCAGTGTTGAGGTCAGACCAAGGAACAACAACAGGTCAGAGCGTTGTCAGAGATGAGAATGGAGTGATGAAGATGGAAAGATGTTCTTTCTTAAAACCTCTCACTCACCTTCAGAAGATTGCAAGCGGAAAGGGCAATCCACCCGATGAAAGAATACAGTACGAGCCACATCCTTTAAAGGATCAGCCCGAGGGCCAACAGTTTCCCCTGTATTCGTATACAGGCCCCGCTAAGTTGTTTGGTGACAGCCCGTTTAAGAGTTATGGCATTCTAGGTTTTCTCAGAAGTGTCCCTAGATCGGTCAGGCCATTTGCGAAGACCCAGGTTTATGCTGCTGTTTTGTTGAATGTCAAAAGTACGGTGGAAAAGGAAGTGTTTTATCGACCATGGCCGTGTTGGGAAGACTTACGCTTCAACGACGATTGCGACAAAGCTGATTTATGGGTAGTGAAATGCAATCGCTTCCATTTTCACAAAGTCCAATACAACGACTGGATCAAGGATCTCGTACGTCCGACTATTTTTGTATGGAAAAAAGATAGCTTTCTGGAGGAACGACCACTTGCTAGTGAACTGCCAAAGGTTATCGAGGAGGAAATCATCTTGGGCCACCTCCGCAGCTTTGTCAACACTGAAGGCCATGAGAATTACTTCAAAGGACAGATTGGATACGACCGACCAGAGGATTGTGACGACCAGTTCTCCCCCTCAAAAATTGTTGAGGAACTTGACCTCCGGACACTTGACCTCCAGAACTACGAAAGTAAGGAGTCCGGTTCCAAGAAAAAAATTTCAGTTCTTATTTTATCATACTGTGCTTCTGTTGCAAATCGGAGTCTCAGGAATGCGATGCTTTTGGAATCAGCCTATTGCGCAACCCAAGAAAAGATCATTTTCATCACTAGTGCTAAAGATGCAATAGAAAGGTGGCCCGGGCTGACTCTGGCGACCATAGCTTCGCACAATGGAATTTGCCTCACCTCCCAAATGAGCAACAGATGTGGTCGGTTTTCCATTTTATCAGCCGCTGATCCTAGAAGACATCATTTACGGTGGATTGTGATCGAGGCATCCTTCTCGAAAGAAGATAGCATGATTCTGGAAGAATTTAATGCAGCTGTTGAAATAAACGTATCTGGAAACGCCACAAAAGCGGACGAAAGTATCCTTGTTGATCATCAGCAACACCTCAGTACAAGTACAAGAGAGTTTGAACAAGGATCTCTCAGCACAAAGGGTCAAGAAACTGTGGATGTAGGAACGTCCTCCCAACCACTGCTAAGAAGAGAACCAGGGATCAAAGAACCCATCAGTGCAAACCGTTCTCCTTATAGAATATATGGCCTTGAGACGCCTTTGCAAGAGACTTTAGGGCCATATCGTCAGGAATGTTCGAGTGTAAAGAAATCTCCTCAAGAATTCACCGGTCTAACATCGTCTCTTCTTCCCTCAAACAAGTCTCGTCAAGAATCACCTAATTCAATTGATGATTTCTTTGGCCAGAAAAAAAACCAAACGCGCGACGAACAGGGTGTCAAAAAAACGTTTGAAAAGGCAGGCACAGGCGGAGACTCATGTAATGGCAGGCAAGGGGAAAGAAAAAAGTCAATCTTCAATGACAGAGGAGAAAGTAACAGCAATTGGAATGAACACGGTAACGCCATTTCGGAAACAGAACAATCAAAAGGAGAAAAGGAAAGGAAAAAGGAACTCCAGACTGGAAGTGACCAGAAAAGCAGAAACCCCATTCGTACTGGTGGCGACAGCATGCTGAGGAGGGAAAATGACAAGCACATGATGTTCACGTCTTCTCTACATGATATACGTGACGTATATGTTGTTAACGAGAACGGCGGAGAGACGTCGAGTGGCAAGAAAGTAAAAAAGAAGAAAAGTAGGAGCGAAAGCAGTGAAGAGCGTAACAGAAAGGGAAGTAAAAATGATGAATCCACTTCGGAAAACGGACATTCAAAAGTGAGCAAGAAAAAGAAAAAGGAATTCCAAAGTGAAAGTAGCCAGAAAAGTACTAGCCCCTCTCATTCTAGTCAAGGTCAAGAGATTATGTCAAAGAACAAAGAGATCACACAGAGGGCATCTACATCTTCTGTTCATGAAGAAACTGTTGAAGATGTAGAAACCATATCTAATGCTAGCAGCCAAACAAGCACGTGTTCCATACAACGGGAGAACACAGAGTGGCCGAATGTACCAGATACGTACAGTGCTGATGATGTTACAAGTAACAGCGATTCTAATACCAGTCACCAGCGTAGAACCTCCACTTCAAGAAATCAAGACGCCGAAAAAATGTCATTGTACATGGCGGGAACTAACGACGTCACAGCACGTATTGTTGACCTTTGGAATCAACGCAAACAGATGAAAAAACGAGAAGATCTTTCAGAGGTACACGTTAAAAAAAGTCTCGATTGCTTTGTATCTGGGGAGTTGGAGACAAAAGACCAACATGGCTACAATGCACTTTTAAAGGCGTGTTCCTTGCCCTCTATGAGTCCTCATGTAATGCAGCACCTGATAGTCGTTCGAAAAGTGGACTTAAACTGTAAGCTTCCAGATGACTTTGACAAGGACCACCGCTCAGCCAAAGGGTTAATTCCAGGAATGTCCGCTCTGTCAGTGGCAATAAGGAGACAAAATATAAGCTGCATTTCAACCTTCAAAAGACGAAAAAAAGAAATCAGTGTACAAGACGCTGACCAGGAAAGGAACACTGCTTTGCATCACTGTGTTGCATCGGCATCGAAAGGAGCATTCGAAAAGCTGTTCCCACTTTATAAAGAATTAAATTGGAAAAAAATGTTTAACAGAGAATTGGAAAGCCCTCTGGACATTGCGCAGAACTTGGCAATGGACAGTGCTGCAAAAAAGAAACAAGCACTAGACTTCATCCTTCAGGAAATGGAGAGAAGTAGCCCTTCAGATGCATTCAGGTACATGGCAATTGATTGTAGCAAAATATCATTGAAATTATATATTTTGTTCATACTTTTTCTTTATCTAACAGCTTTGTTTGCTCCTTTTTTAAAAAGTTTATAACCGTAAATCCTCTTTTAACCACCCCCCCCCCCCTCCTCTAGAGGCCTATTTATTCCAGGCACGTTTGCAATTGAGGAGGGGGGTTTATTTAATTCAGCCAATATGATGGTATCAATTCTCCATAAAAACTAGAACGCAGAGGTGAAAAGCCCAGTCGAGTGAATTTGATGTCTTGCAGCCTAAGATCAAGACAAATCCGAACTTTCAGCACGTAAATTAATTATACCCTATCAGTCCACGTGGAGAGTTACACTCGTGACTCGTTTAAGTGCTACTATGATCAAATCCATGAATATCATTTTTGTTTTCGCTAGTATGACAGTTAAGTACTTGAAGTAAATGGTGTGCAAATTATAGCTTCATACGATTAAGGAAAGTGGTATTTTTTTGCGCTCAAAAACCATTAATTTTTGTCCTGTGGCCTGGTTACCAAGAATACAAGACAACTTCTTTGTGGCGTCATTTTCTTAACTTATGACATGCACATGCCTTATTTTCTTGAAAGAAACCTGCTCAAACGATGTTCTGTTTCTCTCCCACCTCGATGAAACCTCCTCAGGAAGTCTTTCGATCTTACTACATTAGGCTCCGTATGTGTGCAGCAACCGCTTCAATCGATAGAATTGCATTGAGCTTCACGCGAGCCTGACTAACAGAATGAGAGATGCGTGCATGGAATAGGTTTGTTTATAGCTGACGGCTCTACCATTTAAGAATATAAGGAGAGGGCTGGGGGACTAAAAATTTTCTTCACCTTAAAAAGCGCGCGGGAGGGGAGGGGGCTTACTAAAGAGAGGAGTGTTTAATAGAGGATTTGCAGTATTTCGGGTACCAACCTTCCCGCACCGTTTATGACAAAAACGGGTCAGATTTTTAACAATAACAGGAAATGACACCTTAACATTAATGAAGATTTTATCTAAGATTGCACGCCCCAAATCCACTTTGAAGCTCGCCTTCAGAACCGTTCTCGTTTTCAACTGGATCTGCAAGATTTAAAATACTATGTGGCATGAAAGGTACTAGAACTTTTAATTTCGCGGATGATTTTGTATTGGTTCTCGGGAACTAATTGACGCGATTTTTGAGACTCTGGGTTTTTCCGATGAAATCAAAGTCGCTGCGATCGCTTTTGACGAGGCAACGATCCTAGATTTTCGAGTTTCTGTCGTCATGGTGGTTGCTTAAGCTTGCAAGTAGCGTTACCACGCAAACAAATTCTTGATATGTGACAATCAGCTGAAGATTTGTTGGAAAACACCCGAAGAAAATGACGCTCGTATATGCCAATAGAGAGCCTCAATTTTACTAGATTTCACGCTTTAAGGGCATGAATGCATCGTCGTAAATCCTTCGTTAGTTTAGAAAACCTGTAAGGAAAATGTCGTAAGTTGACACAAAACTTTTGTCTTTTTCGAGCATTTTCTTTGCTTACTTTAATAAGTCCCTTAACGAATACGGACGGGTTATTGGCAATAATAGCCGGTGACCTTAAGTTTTGAAAATGATTACGTAATTGAGTACGAATACACTCTTTGGAACAACAAAATGAACATGACAGCCGTGACACAACCCTTTAACTGCATGCCAAGTATAATCCGGTACAGCACTTGCAAACGCATTTTCTGTGTATTTTCTTACGTTTTTCCATTTGTTGTAGTGTTAATTCGTCTGACGAAGAAGACTTGTGATCAACCTGCATCAGTACAGGAAGAGCTCCAGATTCAAGAATTTGGATCCTACTAAACATTTTACATTTGTTAACTGTATGTTTTCCACTTACTCTTGTATGATTTTCTAAGTTCTAAGTGGAAGATCTCTACACCTCTCGACCACACCTCGTAAGAAGATCATGACTTCATAAATGTGTAACTTTTCCTTCGTTTTTTTTTTTTTATGAAGTTCAAGCACTATTTATATTCACAAGGGAGGACGTATTTGTACTGAAAGTGACCTTTAAGTTGCGCTCCGGCCGTTGGAGTCTTTTGTGTGAAAGGAATAGAAGTTAGTCAAATACTTGAAATAGTTTTGAGTAGATAGAGCAGTACCTCTCCGACACCATATATCCCTGTAAGATTGATTTTATCTTAAACAGTTTGCAGTAGGATTATATATATTTTTGTCTTGATCAGAGCTTAGTAGAATCTCGTTTGATGACAACTACTAGAATTGCCGTCACCTAATATGGGCTTTTATAATAAGACAGTTATTTCCGTTCACCGGCAGCAGACATTGCTCTGGATTCCCAGTTATCGTTTTGTTTTCATTTTTTTTATGATTGCCTTTTTTATTCAGAGAAGAACCCTTTTATCTCATCAGTAGTCTGTATAAAACAATTAGGTACTTTATTGGTAAACCAACCAATATTGTTTACACTTGTTTTTTTGTAAACTGTTTTCTAAAGAAACGCACTTAACTTCGGTTGGTTCACAAAACAAAAAAAACCTAGTTTCAACAACTGAGTTAGGGATTTATTAACCTTATTAATAACTCTTGTGATAAAGTCATTATTTAATGTATGAATAAATACCTTTTTATAAACTTCAGTTTCAGTTAGCTATTCTAACACCCCTTTAAAGACCCGTGAAGGTATAACTGATATATATTTTTTCCTTCTGTCATTCTTGTTTTACCGTGCTACGTACAGAATTTTAATAGGAAAGGTACAAGTGTCATCAACTTGTAAAACCCTTAATCATAACTATAACAAAATTCTCAAATATGATTGGCTATCAACTGCCCTGATTTCAGCCTTTACTACATCCACTTGGAAATCACAGTTGATCCTTGCAATCTGATTGGCCCTGAGTGATGTGATTTATTCACGAATCGCACTATTCTGTGCTCTAAATCGCATCTTTTTTCAATCACTTATTCTGTGCTCTAAATCGCATCTTTTTTCCAACCACTTAAACAAAATGACCAATCAGATTTAGAGGATCATTCAAAGTAACCAATCAAATTGCAGGAAAACGAAAAACAAATAAAGGCAATATTGTGTAGCACACTTTGGCAAGTTTGGGCTAATTTTTTGTAGCCGAAACTGTCTTCTTACAAAGGCAAAATTGGACGAATTTAACTACTTACAGTTTCTTAAGGATGATTGTGAGCTCCTAGAGGCTGAAGAAGTACTTTTAGGGGAGTTTCCGACATTCAGTGTCCAGTTTGATGAATATTTTAATAATCTTTCCTCCACATCCGCTCTGGATCCGTGCGATCCCGAGTCCAGCAACCAGGAGACAAATCCGGAGCCACCTCAGAAAGTACAAAATGTAGATTCCACCAGGTTCCCAGAAATCTCAAGCGAAGATATTGAAGAGTTCAAGGCGGTTGCCGTCAACAAAAATACCTCCCGCTCGACAAAAAAGTGGATGAATTTATTCAAAAGTTGGTGCCAGTCCCGCCATCTAGAAAACGTAAACATAGAAATGCCCGGGGGGGGGGAGTACTGCCATATATGGGCTATATATGTGCCGATGTGAAGGGTAGGGTTTTCAAGCAGTTTACTCTAGGATAGGGTATATAAATCAGAGCATTTGGGTCTCGAATAGGGTATCATTTTTCAGGGAAATGATCAGTTGGTTGAAGATTTATCTAAACTAGGGATTGTGGTATAAGGTTTTGTTTTGGCTAGACTGTGCTAGCGACCTCAGTAGTTTCTGGAAAACAGCTACTCTAGGATAGGGGGATTTGGGGAGTTTACTCTAGTATAGGGTAGCAAAATTCAGCTGAACTAGCTCTGGTAAAGGTTAAGGGTTCCAGGGTCCTAGCGGCACATCCCCACCCAGAAATTCCTAAAGTACTCCCCCGGCTAGAAATGGCGCAGGAAGAGCTTGACAACATCCTGAGCAAGTTCTAGGCCGAAGTAAAAAAAAAGGGACGGAGATGATTACCAGCCGGAATCCCTTAAAAGCCCTTGAAAGCACCAGGCCATGGGA
Source organism: Porites lutea (assembly GCF_958299795.1). Classification (NCBI taxonomy): domain Eukaryota; kingdom Metazoa; phylum Cnidaria; class Anthozoa; order Scleractinia; family Poritidae; genus Porites; species Porites lutea. Next base: position 38,295,058 of record NC_133202.1, read on the forward strand.
TTTAATCCTGATTTTCAGGCAGCTGGTTTTGCAGGATTTCCACCAAGTTTACCCCTGACAGTTTCAGTACTGCATGGCAGCGACCATGGCAGCTTTTACGTGTGCTGAAAAAAACTTGGCCCGGGTCAAAGTTCACTAGTAGCCCTGCTTCATCGCAGAATTACTCCGGCTGTACTTTCGATTTTTTTCTCCCAAGAAAACGCGATGCCTCAGCCACAACCGCGGAAGAAGCGAAGGGATTATGTTATTGAATCAGACGTCGAGGATTAAACTTTGAAAAAGACTATTTCTTCAGTAACAAGAATTTAGGACTGCTTGAACATTTACATGAATGAAGTTGACTCTTGTTTCCTTTGCGCTCCAATGAGTTTTTGTAAAGGGACATCTGTCATTCTGTTTTGTTGACATGTACATGTAAACGAGTTTCCGGTTCCTCTTTTTACAAACCAGCCTTGTGGACCAATACAGATTTTTAAAAAATGAGTGATTTCAAAATGGATATAATTAAGTGGTAATTCGCTGCGCGCTCGTTCGATTTTGAAATCACGCATATGATTTCAGACCTAATAATATTCACGAAAAAATTGCGCAATTCTGATTGGCTGAGAACGGAGTGCAGTTCTTCTGTAACACGAGTGCAAAACTTGTAACACGAGTGCAAATTACAAATGGTTTCTGATTGGATGAAAACACAAAAGAAACCACAAAGAACCAATCAGATTAGAGCTGTTTTAACAACAACATTCAAGAAATGGCCATGGTTTTCTGCAGACGACGACGAGATTTAATTTTGGACGCAAACCAACGATAAAAAAGTTTAAAAAATATTCGAAAAACCCGAACTCAGTAAAAAGAACGTCTTTCTGGCTAAATGTATTGAAAATGGGGTGCTAAGCGAAAAATACTGTCAACAAAATCGAGGAAAATGAGCCAGAGAAACTAAAAAACAAGCTACTTATAACAGACCCCGGGGGGGGCACTTGGGTATTTTTTGGGTAGATATGTGCCGCCCGGGACTCCAAATTGGCACCCCGTTCTAAAAAAAATTTCCCCTAAAATTGACACCCCGTTCTAGAAATGGGCCCAGTTTTTATACCCCGTTCTAGAATTTGCCCTAAAACTGGTATCCCGTTCTAGAAATGGGCCAATTTTTTAAACTCCGTTCTAGAAAGTTTGTAAATTGAAATAGCCCTGTTTTTTTTTTAAAGATATTTCTTTATTCGTTCGACTTATACATCAAATAAATGCTTCTTCATAATCAGCAACAATTTTAAGCAGAAGATAAAGCCTTGATCCACAATTTTTTATACCCCGTTCTAGAAAACGCCTCGGAAATGGATACCCCGTTCTAAATCAGGAGCTTCAAAATCACGACCCCGTAGGGCGGCACATATCGGTATAGGTAATGTATGGGAGTGCCCCCCCCCCCCCCGGGTAACAGACTACGCTAAAGTAAAAAAATAAAGGACAAAAACGGTTGCAACTACACGCAAACCATGACAGCTACACTTTTCCGGCATTTCAATGAACAAGGATACAAGTTTTCCATGATAACAACAGGGATTTTAAGTCACGTACGTTATTTGTTGGAGGAGAAAGGTTTCCGGTTGCTCTCTTTGGGCGCGATCCATTCAACCAAAATTTCCGGAAATTTCGGTCCAAAACTCAATGGATCGGTTCGGTCCAACCGGAAACGTTTCGAAAAAACAGGTCCACCTTTTGAGGTGGTCCTCTTTTCCCGGTCGGACCGGTCTGAATTTTGGTTGAATGGATCGCGCCCTTTGAGTCTTTTGTCGAGCGAAGACCTCTATTAAAACATCCATGCGATGGTCTGTTTTTCTCTACCTCAGTAGCAAACGAAACCGAAAATTTAAACATCTGGTCCAAACTAAACTAATGGGCGAATGAAAGTATCCGTAGCTGGTACTAGCCTTAAAAGAAAGTGAGAAAAAAATTTACGAATCATTGTGCGAGAAAAACAACAGTCAGGAAGATGAAGAAAGCAAAGATTGTAAGTTCAGAGCATATCGCCAATGTCACAGGCCACAGAGATATACATATCATTAACGACTACGATGAAGCCGACGAAGTAGAGCTACGATGACTCTTGCAGTAGGCCAAATGAAATAATGAAAACTCCAGCGCTGAGAAAAAGCAAATATTATATTAATACTGGCAGTTTCCGACATCACAAAAACTGTGGCTCCACTCACCCATCGATGGCAGCCGGAAGAAAACAAATTGCCTCCTTCATTTTCGGGTTTTAAATCTCAAAAGTTTCTCC